>NC_056747.1:1302648389-1302778389 GCF_019279795.1 Protopterus annectens
TGTAGAACCACAGATAAAAGAGAAAATACCTCACATATAGAATCATTGTTGGTGCACAAACCAGTAGTGATTGTGTATGGCAAACAGCGGTCAACATGTTCAGCGTTGGTGAATTTAAACTGCCAGTCTGAAACATCATTCAGTTAACATTCGATGAAGGGTAACTTATGTAACACCCTCAACAGCAAGACAGAATCTGTAACTAACACCTCTATTACATACTTGTTCTCCATTAGTATGAAGGGAATTCAAACCTTAAAATGCACTTAAGCTCTCAACAAAAATGCTGCAGAATGTAATGTGAAAAATATGTCTGAATATTGTAAATATTTTGAACATTATGAGAATCATGTATTACACTGACCTTCTTTCCCTGTGTAAAATATTTAATTATTAACCTTCCGTGCCTAAGTGACTTTAATACTACTGGATGTTAAACTTTTTTACACACCTCCCAACCTCTGCCGAAATGGTTTAGACTCAACTCAAAGATTCTCCTCAACAAAAATAAACAACATGGCCTCATCAAATATCATTTCAGCTTCTGGTCACTAGAGGGCAGTACATCCCAACACTACCCACCAGTAACGCTTGTGTGCAAACCTCTGGACCATACAGGTCATGCAAGCTGCCAGTTCAAGCTGGATTGAAAGGGGTGTACACATATTTAGAACACTTTTACCCAGCTATCAGGCAGTTTAGCACTGCAGATGAATCTTTTCTGTAGTAATTTGCTGGATTCTCTCAGTTTCCACTTGCAGTAAAGCTGCCAGACAGTCAAAGAAACAAAGTATGTGTACCTAGTAGGATTACTTCATTAAATGTCAGCAAACGAAGTTTGATTCCTCCAACTGCTGATAGCCTGAAGCAATCTACAAATACAGATATCACATTTTAGAACTTGGCCGCGACAACCTTCTTTTTTCTTTACTTCACACTGAATGTGAAAGATAGGACTAATAAAATGAAATTATTTTGGAGTAAGAAGTAGATGTGCACAATAAAAGGAAAGGTAAAATGTTAAAACCTGTCAAGCTGTTGTCAACATCACATATCAGGTTAAATGTAAATATCTGTGTAGTTACCTCAAGTTCTGTAAGGCAGACAAGAGCAAAGTGAATCTTTTGTTTCCAAAACTGTCCCTCCTAATAACAGATTTTTTGCATTATTTGAAAACTGTCATTAAAGGACTCTGCTTACTTTTTAAACCAAGTAAAGACGTTAGTTAAGAATTAAAAACAAAAATGACAGACATTTACACATGGGAGAAATGTATCTCTGAATGCCAGCAAATCCATTATTTTCAGCAGATATAACATATAGCAGATATAACAGGCTATATATGTTTTTTTTTCAGTTGTCAAAAGGCAAAGTCAATGACTGTAACATACCCTATCCTATCAGTGAACTTTCATTTTATACACGGTCTTCATATAAAAGACATGACAAAGAAATTTAAATACAAGTCTTTGGCAACATTTCTCCTTTACCTTTATCAGCAGAATGTAGCTGAGACATTAGCGTGCTGCAATATTTGTAAATGTCTCCCATTAACTGAGAACACATCTTGTGCCTGAAGGATATTAACATTGTTAGGAATAGTGTTAACGTCATTAACTCTAAGCTGTCTGTGTGAAAACAAAGTGACCATAATGCAGACATTAAGACATAACTAAGGCTGTGTTACTGGGCAGCCTTAAAGATGCTTAGGGTGTCCTATCTAAGACTGGCCTCACAAGGAACACCAGAAGTTACACTTTGTAACATTGTTGCAAATGCAGAATTCTCAGTGACAATGATATATCTTTCTTCAATAAAGAAAACAAAACTTGTCTTTACACATTGTAAGGAAAGTGTTTTAACTTCCTCTGTTTGATTAATTCTGCTTTGTTGAATCATGATATAGGTATATATATATATATATATATATATATATATATATATATATATATATATACACACACACACACACACACACACACACACACACACACACACACACACACACGGATAGTATGTCTGGATATTTGTTTCATTTTAGTGTTATTCATGTTAGTGGTGTTTGTTTCCTTTTGATTGTTTATATGACATGCATTCACCTGTAATTAAACAGTGAGCTTCACCAGTATAACATATGGGACAGTTACTACATATTGAGTATACTATACCTTATTTAGGTAGCTAAGTAATGATTGTAGTAGAACTTTTGATCACCATGTAATAAACAGTGCAATTTGAAGCAGTTGACATGCTTTACAGTACGCCTTTCTTGGTGGGGGGGGGGGTTACCACAGAACAGGTACTGTTATGAATGCACTGGTATCAGAAATAGATGAGTGTGTGTGTGTGTGTGTGTGTGTGTGTGTGTGTGTGTGTGTGTGTGTGTGTGTGTGTGTGTGTGTGTGTGTGTGTATACATATACACACACATATCTATATCTATATGTCTATTTATATCCATCTATATTATCTGTATATATATATATATATATGTATATATATATATATATATATATATATATATATAGAGAGAGAGAGAGAGAGAGAGAGATCTTTCCCTTTTTATGCATATGGATGTATATGTATATGTACATGTATATGTACATGTATATGTATATGTATACACACACACATATATATGGGTTCCTGTCGCGTGCACAAAGTATCAAAAGTTAAATATCTTGGAATACTGGTTAAATAGTTTGAAAATTCACTTTTTAAACATGGGTATTTAGATGCGTGAGACTGCAGTACAATAGTGACCTGAAATTTTACCTTTCCCTACTGTACTGTAGTCTCGGAGTTTGTATATATAAGTAGCAGAGGTTGTTGTTGTTTTTTTTTTTTTTTGAATTGTTGTGATTCAAAATTTTTTATTGAATGTCTAAGTGCTTGAACTTTTTATAGTTTGAGTACTTGACATATATGTTTACTACCAAACACTTGAGGACCACACCATTGAATACCACCATCTCAAAACCAATGTACTAAAAATCAAAGCACAGAAGTTACACAAAAGCACGCAATCATTGAATCAAAAAACAAAACCAAAGAAAATCAAGCTGCTTTAATAAAATCCAAGGACAATTCCACAATAAATACATAAATAAATAATTTATTGTGGAATTGTCCTCGGATTTTATTAAAGCAGCTTGATTTCCTTTGGTTTTGTTTTTTGGTTTGGACTTCAGTCTTAGCCAGCTTTTAGCTTACTGTTTGATTACTGCTACACAATCATTGAATCACAAATCTCTCTACCTCTCTGGTCCCTGAAACAAGTGCTAACATGGGTCGTGTGTGTGTGTGTGTGTGTGTGTGTGTGTGTGTGTGTGTGTGTGTGTGTGTGTGTGTGTGTGTGTGTGTGTGTGTGTGTGTGTGTGTGTGTGTGTGTGTGTGTGTGTGTGTGTGTGTGTGTGTGTGTGTGTGTGTGTGTGGGATCAAGTCCAGAATTCAATATTTTGTGTTTCGGTATATTTAGTTTATGGTGCTTTGACACTGTCAGGTTTGACAGCATGGTCCTCAAATTTCTGATTATAAATTACATATACATAGATAGATAGATAGATAGATAGATAGATAGATAGATAGATAGACTGATTGATAAATAGATATCTTACCCTGGTGATGGGGAATGAATGACAGATTGCAGCAGAAACTAAGAGACTAGATCATCATAGGATCATAGGATCAAAGGATCATAGAAAGTTACTAGGTTAACAGCCCCAGGGCCCTTACAAGCCTAGCCAAGTTCAACCCATGTTCTCAAGGATGTCTGGTTCAAGCAGACACTAAAATCAGCACCTATTGCTCCTGTCCAAGAGGGACACAGGTGGAACCCCCAGGTGAATTTCCAATTACCCATCCAGTCATCCAAATTACATTTAAATCAGGCCAATGAGAGGCTTTGTTTAATGTGAACAGGAAGCTTGGGTAACCTCTGTGAGACAAATCTGTCTTTCCAGCAAGTTTTGTTGAAGTCATATACCAGATTAAGGTCCTTTGAGTGAGTGACCTATGTACCATTTGACTTGCGAATGTGCAGCATTTCAATTAAAGCTGGGTCAGTGATTGCTCTATATGCAAGGCACAGGTCACCTCTGAGCAGTTTATACGACATGGAGTAAAGTGACAATGATTTTAATCTATCAGCATAAGACAGATCTTGAAGACCCTGAATTTCCTTTGTAAGGAACTTTTGTGATCTCTCCAATTGCTGCAGATGTTTGGAAAGGAACATACCAAATGGAGTGTTGTACTCCATTATTGGCCTGATAAGGGAAGAGTACAGGGGGTTATAACCTCTTTTTTTCTGCCGGCACAATACCAGGGCACTTCTATAGGCTAGGCTTGTAAAGGCACCAGGGCCATTAACCTAGTATACACCTATGAACCTTACTTATGAAATGAGCAATATAAAATGCCCTTCTTACCACTGTGGAAACATTGCAATTGAAGTTAAGGTTGCTGTCAACCCTGTGTGCCCAGATCTTTCACCACTGATTGTGTACTTAGTGTAAAGCTATTGATGTGGTAGTTTGCAGGAACATCACCTTTACAGAAGGGGATGATAATGCATATTTTTGCATTAAGTTTAAGACCACGACTTTAGTGCCAGTCATTAGTCTGTGTAAGACCTTCTTGCGCTAGGGGTTTCAATGATCACTCCCAGGTTGCAGTCATCAGCAAACGCTGTCAGCCACACTCCTTTAGTTTTAGTCTGTACTTTGGAGAAGTAGATTCTGAACAGTAGGTGTCCCAGAACCAATCCCTATGGAACACCACTGCTTATGGGTCTGCTGGAGGAGGTGGAGTCCCCTATTTTTACCATATGAGTTCTATCAGTGAGCCAGTTTGCAACCCACTTGGCAATATATGGGTTGATATCTAGCTGGGTGAGTTTGTCAATGATGCCTGAGTGGGGGATTGTGTCAAAGGCCGTGGCTATGTCTAGGTAGGCTGTATGCACAGATGTGGCTACGTTTAGGTAGGCTTTATGCACAGATGTGCCTTCATCTAGGGCTTTGGTGACTGTTTTGAAGAAGTCCAGCAAGTTTAACAGACATGATCTTCCCTTGACAAGGCCAAACTGGGTAGGGTCAAGTGTTTGGAGAGTTCCTTTATCTTTGTTAATAAGATTCATGATGATTTGTTCCATGGCCTTGCAGATAAGGCAGGTCAGGCTAATGGGTCTATAGTTTCCAGGGTCTGTAGATGCACCCACTTTGTGCAAAGGGATGACAGTAGCTGTTTTCCATTCCACTGGGATGAAGCCAGTGCTTAGGCTGTGATTGAAAAGTGTGCCTAATGGTGATGCTAATTCCTGTTCTAACCCATGTAGAACACAGTCCAGGATATTGTCTAGTCCCATAGAAGCTGTGTTTTTGGCCTTGGAGAGGGTGTTTAAGACCTGCTCTTCAGAGATATGAGGTGGGGGACAGGTGTTAGGGATGCTTTGGGGTATATGTGGCAGGGACAGGGGAGTGAAATTTTCACTGAAGCTGTCAGCCAGCAGGTTTGCTATATGCACAGGTTCAGTATATGTAGTTCCATTAACTATAGGTTCAGCACAAATCTGGGCCTTACCTTTCAGGTTATGAATGTAACTAAAGAACACCTTGTCATTATTGTTAGTTAGGGAAGCTAATTTGTATTCATAGTTAGCTTTGGAGGACTTCACTAGGAGTCTTATTTGCTTGTTTAAGTTGCAGAGGGAGTGTTTCTAGTTTTGAGACTGTGCCTTCCTACTATTAGACAGCAGTGTATTTCTCCTATTGTACAGCCTATTAATGGCAGGTGTCCACCAGGCAGGTTTGTTTCTCCTTGAAGATCTTGCTTTGGTTCTAGCAGGTATGGCAGAGTCAATGCAATTGCAGAGGTGCTCATATAAAGCATTGGTGTAGAACTCAGCACAGATGTCTGTCATCAGTGGGGGAGGGGCTATGAAGCATTTATGCTGTCACGTAAAAGGATGTATTTGGCCTTGGAGAAGTTTTATAGTCTAGTTGCTTCTTGGGGGGGGGGCTTTTGTTATAGTTACTTCTAGCAAGACTGATTTGTGCTCATATCTCAGTAGGGATGGCCACACACTGGGGGTGGTGCAGCAGTCCCCCATGTTGGTGAGCACCAGATCCAGGATGTTTCAGCCCCTTGTGGGTGTGCCAACCAGCTGGACCAGGACATTGGGGTTAACAAAGTCCAGGAACCTTTGGGCAGGTGAGTTAGAACACATATAATTTACCCAGTCAATGAATGGGTAATTAAAGTCACTCAAAACCAGGGTGTTTGGTTGTATCATGACTAACTCAAGTAGGTCCAAGTAGGTCCAAGTAGGCTGAGTGAATGTCCTGATTCATGGAGTAGGTCCTATAGCTAGCAATGATCTGAAGAGGAATCTTGCCAACAGTCAGTTGCACCTGAAGTAATTCAAGGGAATCATGCTGTTTAACCAATCTAGAGGTGTATTTATCTTTAATGAATATTGATACACCACCTCCTTTAGTTCTCATGGCTTCCATTTGTGGTCTGAGTGTGTAGAAGGAAACGTAACCTGGTATAGCTGGGGTGCTCTCTGTAGTTTTAAACCAGATATCAGTGATTGCACAAATGTCAGCATTTTCCAAGGTGAGAACTGCTTCCGGTGAGTTCAGTTTCTGGTTGAGACTCCTAGCATTTAGCATCATAACCCTGAGGATATTTTCAGAGGGTATTTTTAAATTGTGAATTTTATTCCTGTGACATTGCCGAAAAAAGGCACTATGGTGGTCGCAAGGGCCTTAGCCAGTAACTGAAATCCCAGGGGTGACAGACCCATCTCTGGTAAAGCATCAAGGTCTGTCGACCATGTTATCCCAGGCTGACAGATATTGGATACCCTTTGAATGACATGAGAAACTAAGCCAGTCGTTGAAGTCAATAATTTTATTTAGTAGATGGTCAACAGGCATGGTTACTAAAATGATATTTAAAAAAGTTTGTATTTTTTATCCTGAATTTTACTAAGCTACATTTAGTGATACTGAGAGACAGACTCTTGTTGTTATTGTACTAAATATTGATTTTAAACCATGTTGAAGTGCATTTGCCTTATTAGTGGAGATGATTAACCAATTTGCAGATATCAGCTTGCTTAGTTCACCATAATTCACTACCTGTAGTTATAGCTGGCAAAATTAGACATAAGAGGAGTTATTCCATCACAAAGGCCCAAGGGACTTCACTGGACACTCCGGTAGGCATAGCTGGATGAGCTGCCCTTCTTGTTTCTGAGTTCTTCGCTCCGACCAGGTATGTGTGCATTATATTACACAATTGTTAAGGATGAGATGACCAAGCTTATCTTGAGCACCTGTATGGAGAAAGCATCTCAACAGCTTTGAAAGCTTTAAGTGCCTGCATTTGTGGTGAATCCTAAAGCCAGCACCAACTCCATTTCTTCTACAAGCACCACCAGAATAAGCAGGGAGGATCCTCTCTTAACACAGTTGTATTGTTCCAAGTCTGTTAATCTAGATGTTACAATAAACTCAATTATTCTCTGCTCATTTTCACAAAACCTGAATGGTCTGTAATTGTTTTGGTCTGATGTACAGTCTATGCATGTTGACCTCCATATCTTCCTACCAGACTTCTGACGCATGGTCAGTAATTGCAAATGTATTAGCAGCAATATACAATGGTGTTAGTAGCTATTCCCTTATATTAGTAGGAAACTGCAGGATATACTGCAATGCCTTGTGGATGCAATGTAATATTGTGGTTATTATTTAATTTGCTGGACAATCCTTAGTAGATAACAGTGTAATAGTTGACAACCTTAAATTTTCTGAAGTTGGCACCAGATTTAATAATGGGAAATTAGTCATTACTGAATTGTTTACTGGAAGTCTGCTGCATTGACTTTTTTGGGCCTGGTCTATATTTTTGATGGGCAATATATTGAGGAGGTACTCATCAATGACTCCTTGTTAGCAGCACCTGCTCAGTAACGGTGAACTGTACTTGTACCTCTCAACTGTCCCTGATTTTGATTCAAAATTTAGCTCTGCCCCAGTTAACCCCTCCTAAAGCTGGTAACTTTTAAGGGAAAAGTGGTTAATTACACTTAATAAATAATGACAATAAATAGAGCTATAGGCTTCTTTTACTTCAGACAAAACATATTACCTAGTATTCTCTTATTCTGTCACTGTCCCACTTCAATAGAACTAATATTTTGAAAGTGTCCCTGGTTGTCCCTGATTATTTCTGGATGTGTCCCCAGTTCTGTTTAGACTTGTCCCTGATTGGTTGAGAGCTATGGCAATCCTTGAACGGATTATTTAAACACACAGCACTTTTTGGCTGGCTGACTCACTGCATGGAGGAATATAGCCTGTTGCAAAGACACTGCAGCAATGCATGATGGATAATGGTAATATTACCTGATGTAAAACTGGATTTATAACACCACCGCAAACAGAGTACATCCACTTACCTGCTCCTGTACATCTCAAGGATAAATTACACTATCGGCATATTTGTATATATTTGTGCTGGTTTTGTATTTAACGAGTGATAAATGATCAAACATGAAAAGTCCATCTCTGTTAACACAGAGGGGTAAAGCCCTGACTCTGACCCAGGCTCAGTTAAACCCTCAAGTATCTGTTGGAGTGGGCATAGCAGGATGGATGCACCTATCCTTGGGGAGGGTGTTCTGCCTCATGCAGTGCCATGATCTCCTCCTCTGAGGAGGAAGATGGTGTTGAAACACAGAAAAAGTCACAAGGTATGCATTTGACTCATACAGCTATTTACATAGTAGTTTTAATCACTGGTGCACAGAAGCATCAGGTTGCAGGATGTACGATTGCCACTAAAAGGGGAGGATTTAGGGATGTAATATGAAAGACCCTACTGGCTGCCTTTATGATGGCCCTTGTGGTCGACTCTCACCAACAGAGAAATGAATGGCCAACTGGTACACAAGAGATTTGATGGTCATTAGGTAATGGGGGACGATATGGAAACAAAATGTGAAAACAATGACTATTCTTTCACCATTGCATGCTGATTTTAGGGAAGTAACATAATTTTTGAGCCTAACGATAGCATTGCACAGGTAACAAGCACTGATATTATGAGGAAATAACATCTTGAATGTGCATATTTGAGTGACTACCAAAACAAATAAATATAGTTCCAGCAAGTCAAGGTTAAACATTTTATTGACACTGTGTATATGGCACTGGTGTGACATGATAGCAACACTTTATGAGGAAAAATTATGACTTATAGGAAAAAAGCATTCAAGTGAAGAGAGGGGTCCTTGTTTGTGAATATTGCCTGTAGCCCTGGTGATCTTACGACTCATTGCTGTTGTTAGACTCCAGTGCCATACCTCTGTGTCAGAACCGCCATTGCTAGAAGTCATCAGCTACACAAATCCTGGACAAATTCAGTTATGGTAGAATGTGTTTATTTCAGAATGTTTGCATACTTTCTATTATGACAGAGAACATAATATTACTCAAAGCATTCTACCAGTGTGCTCTGATTTCTATGAAATTCCCAGAAATTTTACTGACAGACAGGGATGTTAGTGCACATTATTTGGTTATTCATTTATTTATTTGTTTGTTTATTTATTTCTGAAAGTAAGGAAATTGCTTATGCTACTTTAAATGTCCCCTTTTCTACAACTGTTTCCGACTGATCTGTAAAGATGAAGCCTGCAGCCTTTGGCAGTGGCTTCTCTAATGTTGTTTGGTGCCATGTTTGCCACTATATTCTCAAAATCTGACAATACAAAGATGAGTGACAGCTCAGGTTCCTCATTCTACACCATTCAAGTAAACGTTGCTTTCATTCGCAAAGATGTTGTGGACACTGAATGGTCGGCAATAGACAGACAACCTAGTAAGACATGTGCCATCAATCATCTATAGTCACACCATCTGCAAGGTCTCAGCAGGACTACCACTTCTATATTCCAGTCTTTGTTGACCATCCTTACTGCAAAGGCTGCAGAGGACATGGAAAGATTCTCCAGTTTCACTTGGAACAATGCCTAGATGGTTTCCATGATGTCAGGTAAGGAAATCCTCTGCATGTATTTCGCTCTCCTAACAGCACTGTAATAGGAGGTGGGGCTTAGATAACCACTGCTCCAGTGCCAGAAGTCAGAGTTTGAACCACTTGGCATGGGGACTTTATACTGAGTTCTGCTTCCACCTTTATTTTATGCAGCATCTTGCTCATAGGTAGGTACTAGGCTATCGGCCCTGGGGCCTATATAAGCCTAGCCAAAAAAGTTCCCTAGCTTTTGTCACCCCAAAAAATTATTTTCTTGTGCCTCTGTCGAGCAGTGCCACAGAAGTGATCCCTGGGGAGAATTTTCTATTTCCCATCCAGTCGTCAAGATTTTTCAGAAAGAGGGCCAATGAGGAGCTTTGTTTGACATGAATGGGTGGTTTGTTCCAGAGTATGGGAAGTCTATGGGACAGGAATCTTATCCCCTCCAGCATGTTCTGTTTATTGTGGTAACAAGGTTTAGGTTCCTAGAGCGTGTAGCTCGGAGGGATTGGGATATCTTTAAGTGGAGCATGTCCAACAGCTCTGGGTTTGACATAGCTTTGTATGTTAGGCAGAGATCACCTCTGAGTAGGTGATATGCGATGGAGTAGAGCTGGAGTTTTTTGAGATGGTCTGCGTATGGCATCTGTTTGAGCCCAGTAATCCTCTTAGTGAGGTATTTATGTGGCCTTTCCAATTGTTGTAGGTGTTTTGTGAGATACATGCCAAATGGGGCACTGTACTCTATAATGGGTCTGATGAGGGATGAGTAGACAGGGACAATGACCTCCTTTTTTCTAGAGGAGAACCCTTTTGTGATGAGGTGTGCCATGTAGAAGGATTTCCTGACTACTATGGCGATGTGGTTATCAAAGGAGACACTACTGTCCACCTGGTTCCCGAAGTCTCTTATCACACTTTCAGTGTTTAGTGAGCTACCATCTGTGCTATATGTGGTAGTTCATGGGTACCAAGTTTTTCCCAAAGGGGATGACAATGCACTTCTTGGCATTGGCTTGAGGCCATGACTTTGACACCAAGCATCTGTCTCTGTGAGGCCCTTTTGTAGAATGCCTACATTATTAGGTGATTCTATTACGGCTCACAGTTTGCAGTCATCTGTGAACTTTGTTAGCCAAAGACCTTCTGTGTTGGCCTGCACTTCAGCAAAGTAGATTCCGAATAGGAGAGGACCCAGGACCGAACCCTGTGGTACTCCACTCATCACTGGTCTGAAGCTGGACTTGGAGTCAGCTACTTTTACTGTGTGGGTTTTGTCAGTGAGCCAGTTGGCCATCCATCTTGTGACATAGGGATTTATGCCCAGTTTAGTGAGTTTATCTATAATTCCAGAGTGGAGGATGGTATTGAAAGCCTTGGCAAGTTCAAGATAGGCTGTGTGCACTACCTTGGCCTCGTCTACCGCTCTGATGACTACTTCAAAGAAGTCATTCAGGTTTAGTAGACATGATCTACCTTTTACAAACCCAAACTGAGTGGGGTCCAGGATTTGGAGGTTACCTATGTCTTTGTTTATAAGCTCCAAGATGATACATTCCATGGTCTTGCAGACCAGGCTTGTTAGGCTAATGGGGCAGTAGTTTCCAGGGTCTGTGGTGCGCGCCATTTGTGAAGTGGGATGACTGTCCCTGTGCAACATTCAGTAGGCACATAACCTGAGGTGAGGCTATGATTGAACATAGTACTTAGGTGGGGTGCCAGTTCGTTCTGTAGTTCATGCAGTATGCAGCCTGGGATGTTGCCTGGTCCCATGGATGCTGTGTTCTTGGCTTTGGAGAGTGTGGTCTGTAATTGTTCATCCATGATTACAGGGGCTTTGCATTCTTCTGGTATTAAGATAGGCCCTTTGGAGGGTGAGAGGGGGGTAAAGTTAGCAGTGAACCTATCTGCCAGCCAACCTATGTCACTATGGCAGTGTGACTGTTGCACTTTTCAGGGGACATTCTGATGCACTGCTCTTCATGCCTGCTGCTGCACCTGCTGTTAGGTACAAGTACCTCTGATGAGATGTTTCTGATTTCTTTGTAATATTGTAATATTGATGATGGACTGACCAGTAATGCTGGATGCGGCCTGACATTCACTTCCTCCACCTCCATGTTTCCCATCCATGATTCTCATACAGGTTTCCACATATAAAACACCTCTTGGTCTGGTGGGTCTTTCTGTTGCAGTGATGTTCATGTCATTAGTTGTGTTACTCCATGCAGTCAGTGCAGTATGTCAGGGATCCTGTTCACGTACTGACCTCCTCTGATGACAAATGTAACTGACAGCGGTCGTTGATGAATAGTCTTTGATTAGTCATCCATCATAAAGATGAATCAGACCTCATTGATTTTTCCTCTTTAGTTTTCTGACTTAGTTGAAGAACATGTTTACTGTTGCCCTCTATTTTAAATGTTTGTATACTTTCATAGTCTGATCTCACTGATTGGTCAGGTTAGTAATATCTTTCTCTAATCTGTTTAAGTTGTATTCATATACTAGGTCAAGAGTGATTGTCAAAGAGAGGCCATATTTGTTTGACTTGTTATATAGTATATTGATTTTGCAGTTCCAGCATAATGCTTTATTGTTTAAGCCATCAACATATTTATGTTTCATCATTTAATTATGACATCAAAATTGTCATAGGCTTTCTGTGGTCTAATCCTAAAGTTACTTGCACAAAGTCCAGGCTGTTAGCAAGGAGAGAATGTTTCATTATGTACTTACTTTGTCACAGGCGAGAAAGGAGATGTTTCAAAATGAGTGGGTCCCACTTCTGAAGTTAAATATAATATATTCAGTGTTTAGTAATTAGGGGAGAACTGTACTGGGGAACAATTAGAAGTAATGTTTATTATTATAGTTATCAGGTATAACAGCTTATTCTAAGTTATTTTGATTAATTATCTCCAATAGTATTTTGGAGTGTTTGCTGTTAGTATGGCAGCCTTCCATTCTGTGTTATGGTAACTGAAATCACCATAAGAATCCATACTTTATATTTTAAGTTGTAGTGGACAATTAGGGAGTTTTTCAGCTCTGCAGTAATCATGGACAGGATTCAATACCATTTAATACTACTGAATTTTGACTTTTTTTCTTTTAATCTTGCTTTTAATTAGTCCGGTACAGACATTGAAATGTTGCTACCTGTTCAGTTTGGTCAGCTGCAATGACAGGATGTGAACCCCATGTCATGTGGCACTGAGCTGGGATGTGAACCCCATGTCAATGTGGTACTGAGCTGGGATGTGAACCCCATGTCATGCGGCACTGACCTGGGATGTGAACCCCATGTCAATGCGGTACTGAACTGGGATGTGAACCCCATGTCATGTGGCACTGAGCTGGGATGTGAACCCCATGTCAATGTGGTACTGAGCTGGGATGTGACCCCCATGTCATGGGGCACTGAGCTGGGATGTGAACCCCATGTCAATGTGGTACTGAGCTGGGATGTGACCCCCATGTCATGGGGCACTGAGCTGGGATGTGAACCCCATGTCAATGTGGTACTGAGCTGGGATGTGACCCCCATGTCATGGGGCACTGAGCTGGGATGTGAACCCCATGTCAATGTGGTACTGAGCTGGGATGTGAACCCCATGTCAATGTGGTACTGAGCTGGGATGTGACCCCCATGTCATGGGGCACTGAGCTGGGGTGTGAACCCCATGTCAATGTGGTATTGAGCTAGGATGTGACCCCCATGTCATGGAGCACTGAGCTGGGATGTGACCCCCATGTCAATGTGGTACTGAGCTGGGATGTGAACCCCATGTCAATGTGGTACTGAGCATGATTGCTTTAGAATGCATTTCATTAACTTGCTAATGTCTATATTCTGTACATAAAAAAGTCCCTAGACAACCCAGTTTTGTTACACTTCCTGCATTTGGCGATGTTACCTTTGCCCCAGTCTTTGTTGGATCGTTTTTTGTCACATTTGTGGCTGTAATTTGTGCAGGTTTAAAGAAGGCTTGATGAGAACAGAAAGTTTTCTGTTCAATTCACAGACAGACCGCATGGTGACAGATGCAGGCTGAAAAGTGTGGAGCAGGCAGGCAAGTTACACACCTTACTCCAGGCCGGCCACTGTGCACTAAAACCTCTCCTTATGGTGGTCCTCAGCCACAAAATGAAGACGAAGGTTTTATTTTAAATTCAGTTCCATTCAAAGAAACAGAAGGAGCTGACTAAGTGTGTGTGTGTGTGTGTGTGTGTGTGTGTGTGTGTGTGTGTGTGTGTGTGTGTGTGTGTGTGTGTGTGTGTGTGTGTGTGTCTGTCTGTCTCTACAAGCATGTCTGTGCTTGTGTGCACATATATATGTGTGCACTTGTGCGTGTGTGTGTGTGTGTGTGTGTGTGTGTGTGTGTGTGTGTGTGTATGTGTGTGTGTGTGTGTGTGTGTGTGTGTGTGTGTGTGTGTGTGTGTGTGTGTGTGTGTGTGTCTGTTTGTCTCTACAAACATGTCTGTGCTTGTGTGCACATATATACGTGTGCACTGTGTGTGTCTGTGTGTGTGTATGTATGTGTGTGTGTGTGAGTGTGTGTGTGTGTCTGTCTGTCTCTACAAGCATGTCTGTGCTTGTGTGCACATATATATGTGCGCACTTGTGCGTGTGTGTGTGTGTGTGTGTGTGTGTGTGTGTGTGTGTGTGTGTGTGTGTGTGTGTGTGTGTGTGTGTGTGTGTGTGTGTGTGTGTGTGTGTGTGTGCATGCTTGTGCATGTGTGTGTAAATGTATGTGTGTATATGTGTGTACTTGCATGTCCATGTGTGCATGTGTTTTTGTCTGAAATAATGATACATACCATTACCTTATCATTTTGTTTGTCAGTAAGTGTCACGCTCCCTAGACTGTGACCTCATGCAAACTATAAGCATGTTATTTTGTCTTTGATTCTATTTAGTCTCTGATTTTTGCACCTGGTAAGCTGGCTTCAGTCATTTCTTCCTTGCACACTGTCTGTTTTACAGATTAGTGAGTGTCTGATCACAGGTATGTTGTTGGGCTTCCTGATTTATGTTTGCTTCCAATCTGGTAGCCATGTTAGGTACAGAAGCGCCCCACACATCAGGTTTTGTTTGCTCTTGACTCTGTCTACTAACGCAGCACACTGATTCTCTTACTCTGTTGTAGCAGTTGCTTTGTGTTGGATGTCGACTGTTTGTGTTTGGTTATGTTCCGAAGGCTCCTCAAGGGTGGACATACTTGACTTGTAACCACAGAATATGGTCTTAGAACTATCTACATATTTATCTTGGGGATTATATGCCATGTTAAGCCTCCAGTTTTAGTGTAAATATGCATCTCTTGAAGAGGTTAAGAGAAGTGTCAAAGGGACGACTGTTGTCAGTGAGCATGTGACACTGGTTACACTATGTGAGGTAATCGTCATCTCATTTATGAAGTCTTTAAATGTAAGGTTATCTAGGGCTTGCATACTGTCAACTGTTTCAAGAGTGGGAAGTGAGAAAATTACACCACCCACCATTTTAGACCTCGTGTTAATATTATGCACTGTAGAAGTTAGGCAACTACGTGTTTAAAAAGACGTATCAGGATTATTTTACGCGTCTATATTATCTTATCAGTTTCAGAATATCGAATCTGATATGGTTGACACCATATCATCGAATTCTGAAACATCGAAAGATAAAAAAAATGCCTATAAACAAAAATAAATAAAAACTTACCTTTGCAAGCAGGGGGGTAAGCCCCACTGCACCCCCACACCCCTCTACTTAAATATACCAACTCTGAGACCGCACTACAGTTAAATAAATGGAAATCTTCCCTTATGGAGATTTCTGTTTAAATGTTTGATGTTTTTTGCTTTCGCTAATCTGGTGCGGACAATATCAGCTTTGATATTGTCGGCCTTCGACAACGTGAAGTAGACCCTTATTTTACAGACTGATAACTGGTGAATTATCTAAACTCTTGTGATTTATTTGATTAATTAAAACTGCTGTTTGATTTTTAGGGATATATGCTACATCTTTAAAAAGGATTTGGGCTTTTGGGTTATGGAACATTTCCCTGTGGGGGCAATTGGTTGGGAACACATGGCTGAATTGCAGTTCTGCTGCAGAGACACATGGCCACAGCAAATTTACTGTGGCCATAGAAAACCACATGGCAATCTCTTCACAGATGGAATAAGTAAGTGGAGGGAGATCAATGTCCATGGTCCCTCTGGAATCCTAAGGACAGCAGGCAGTATGACAAGCACTCACAGCAGGATGCCCAGTGGGCATGTCAGTGGTATACAAAATGGGAAAGTGGCTGGGTGTTGTACTTGGAGTTCAGTACATGCTTTAGTAACTACAACTTGTACAGTTTCCCCACTGCAGGGAGGAAATCCTGTACTTTTCTGTAGTCATACTTGCACTTTACCAGGTTTACCTGATAACGCTGAAAGCTGAGAAGAACGGCAACGGGATAAACAACACTGGAAGATCGACAACGGAGAAGACCGAAAGTTGAAAATCCCGATGCTGAGAACACCGACATGTTAAAGTAAGTGTGTGATAGGGATGGATGTTAGGGTCAGGGTGCGGGTAAGGTAAATGTGTGATAGTGACAGACTTAAGGGTTAGGGGCAGATTAAGTGAGTTAGGGTTAGGGTGCGGGTAAGGTAAGTGTGCGATAGTGATGGACCTTAGTGTTAGGGGCAGATTAAGTGAGTTAGGGTTAAGGTGTGGGTAAGGTAAGTGTGTGATAGTGATGGATCTTAGGGTTAAGGTTTGGGTTAAGGTTAGTGCATAGATAGTTGTGTATGTAAAGTTTAGTGTAGGTTTGTAAGGTTGTTGGTGTGCTTGTGTTGTGTGTGTGTTTTTCGAAAAAGGTATTTGTTTTGTTGATTGTCGGGATTGTGGTTTGTCGGGCATGTGAAGTTTCGTGTTTTTGAACTTTCAGTTTTGTGGTGTCGGAGATTTCATTGTCAGTGTTTCGGCATGTCGGTGTTATCAGGTAGACCCACTTTACCATGTGTTTTGGATGATGCTGCCTAGACACAATGTGTAGATCAATGTGTGTGTATGTACCTTTAAGAAACTTTCCAAGGGCTTGTACAAGTGTATAAATACTGAGCACGTGCAAGCCTGACTGCCATTTTGTAGTAACCTGTTGAGATGTAAGTATGTATGTATGCAAGGTCTGTCTGTTAACCAGTTTGATTGTATTTTATGATGCTACTATCCATCCTGATGTGTTTTTATGTATTAAAGCATCTAAAAGAAATACCCCGCCTGCTTGTCATCTATGAGAGAGAGAGAGTGACGAGCGACATGATGTCAGAAGTGGCATGTCTAAAGGGCATGAAGCTAGAGGTGGCATGGCTAAAATGACCTAAGGCACTTGCTTGGAACTGGTGGAGTGTACAGCAGTGAATCATCTGTAAAATGTGCATACTTCACAAAACAGGTCAGAAATAAATTTTAAATATTAAAACTTGTACTATTTCTTTTTCAAAAAATATGAAATGAGGCATACAGAACATTCTAAATGATATTCACATAAACTGTTATGTATGATATTGATAAAATATTCAAATTACTATGGAAAATGTTTGAAGTCCAAATTGTACAAAATTAATAAAATAAGGGGAAACTGCGTTTTTGCAAAGCATGTACTTTTTGTAGTAAACAAACATACTGAGTTATCAGAAGTGTATAAAGTGTCCGCATGTTTGTGCAGTGTTACAGTAAAGCTGTTTCACAAAAGTGCAGCCATTACAGGGCGTATTTCACAGAGTACAGCCATTACAGAGCACATTTCACGAAGTACAGTATTTCAAAGAGTTTATTGTGCATTTTAATGTTATTACAAGCTCACGGAACAGTTTATTCAGACATAATTACAAGGGCCATATTTTCAGTGTGTTTCTACATACTTTATGGGGATGGCAGACGGATTTCAAAAACCCAGTGTGCACTTGTGTTTGACAGTAATATTGCTGAGAACTGGAGAGTACTTGAGCAAGAGCATGACATTTTCATACAGGCTGAATTTTCTGATAAAGATGTCCGTACAAAGGCATTTATTCTGCTTAATTTAGCTGGACCAGAAGCCATAGAAAGGGAGCATTCATTTGTGTATGCACCTGCTATCTATACAGGAGAGGGGGTAAACCATCATATTGTTGTACCAGCTGAGTCAAGGGAGGGCCCAGAGTGCTTAAAACATAAATTTAGAGAAATGTGTAACCCCCAGACAAAGTGGAAAGGCACTTATTTTACACAAGGGATTACAACCTTGATGAAACTCTTGTAGCATATATAACTGACTTGACAAACAAAGCTAAAATGTCCAGATTTGGAGATTTAAGGGATGAGATGACAAAAGACAGACGTGTGTGATATAAAAGATGATGCTGTGAGAAAGATTTTGCTTTGTGACAGTGATTTAACTTTGAATAAGGCCACTGAGATTTGTCAGATATATGAGCTCACAGAAAAGCACACAAATAGGCTTACAGATGAGAATAGCTCTAGATGGCACAGTGACAAAGCCCGTGTTGATAGTATGCAGCATGTGGTTAAAATAAACAGGCCCAAGCACATGGCAGCAACTGTGAGCCCTGCAACACTCACTGGTAATCCCCGTAGCTTTCTAGCAAATTCCAGAATTCACACAGTCTCAGTGAAGCATAAGAGTAAGTCAGCAAACTCAAAGCATGGGTCCCAACCTAGTTTCATTGCCAACTGTTGTAATTGTGGTGGAAGTCATGAATCTAAAAGTAAGACATGTTTAGCTTTTGGTCAGCAATGCTACAAATGTAATAAATGGAGTAATTTCAAAAGGTTTCATAAATCAAAAGGCCCACATTTTTTATTAAAAGGGAACATTTTAAGAAACAAGTTGATCAATTAGAAAGCTGCAACCCTACTCTTTACGTGGATGGTTTGTCAGTACTTCATTAAACAGTCAAAGCAGTAGATATAAGGGCAAATAATGAAGTATTTTGTGCTGTTTGCATAAATGGCAAACCCATAGACCTCAAAGTTGATACAGGTTCCAAGTGCAATGTTATGTCAGCAGAATCATTTATTAGAGTGTATCATGGTGAAAGACTTGATTTGGCAAGGTGTACAAAGCTTGTTGCTTATGGAGGTGAAGAAATTCAAGCCAAAGGCTCAGTAGTGCTTTCATGTTACTCTGCTGGAAGAAGCTACAACTTGTTATTTTATGTGGTCAAGAGGCATGTACAGCCATTTTTAGGTCTCAGAGACAGTTTGAAAATGGGACTGCTTTCATTTAATAAGGAAGCCCACCAAGTTAGCTTAAAAGACCAGTACTCTAATTTTGCCGAGCACATTTTTTCTACCTATGCTGATCTTTTTGAAGACAAACTAGGCAAACTTCCAGTTGTGTACTCCATAAAGTTAGACCCAGAGGTCAGTCCAGTTATCAGGCCAGCATGAAAAGTTCCAATAGCCATGCAAGACAGAGTCAAAGCTGAGTTGGATAAAATGGTACGACACGGTGTGATTTGTCCAGTTGAAACTCCAATTGAATGGGTATCTTCCATGGTGGTAGCTCATAAGAAAAGCTCAGATGACATTAGAATATGTATTGACCCATGAGATTTGAACAAAGCACTAAAAAGACCTCATTATCTAATGCACACAGTCAAAGAAGTCACAGCCTTGATGCCAAATGCTACTGTTTATTCTGTCTTAGGTGCAAAGAGTTCATTTTGGCAATTTCAGCTTGACAAAAAATCCTCATTGCTCACTACGTTCAGTACCCCGTTTGACAGGTACAGATTTTTGAGAATGCTGTTTGGGATATATTCCATAAGTGAAGTCTTTCAGCATGCAGTGAAGCAAATTTCTTCTGGATATCCTTGTGCTATTATAGTGGATGACATACTATTAGGAGGTTATGATGAAGCAGAGCATGACAGAAACCACAGAAAAGTTCTAGAAAGGGCACATCGAGTGAATCTTAAGCTCAATCCACAGAAATGCAAATTCAGGCTACAAGAAGTTACTTATGTTGGTCCTTTATTCACCAGTACAGGCTTATGACCAGACCCTTCAAAGCAAACTGTCATTCTTGAGATGCCAGCTCCAGACAATATTCAAGCCTTCAACGTTTTCTTGGCATGGTCTTCTACCTAGGCAAGTTCATTCCAGACTTCAGCCAACTATCAGCTCCACTCAGAGAGCTGACATATAGAGATGTAATTATGGTCTTGGTTAGAGCAACACCAAAGAGCATTTGATGTCCTGAAACAGAAAATTGCTACTCCACCAACTCTCAGGTACTACGATGTTCACAAGCCAGTTGCACTTTCCTGTGATGCTTTGAAATTTGGTCTTGGTGCAGTTATTCCAAAAGAGGATCAACCTGTTGCCTATGTATCAAAAACTCTTACCCAAACTGAAATGCAGTATGCCCAGATTGAGAAAGAGCTTTTGGCAATTGTGTTTGCATGTTTGAATTTCCATGATTGTTTGTGGTAGACCCATCGAGATCGAAACTGACCACCAACCATTAGTCACTATCTTGAGAAAACCTATGCATTCAGCTCCAACCTGACTGCAACATATGATGCTGAGATTGCAAAAGTATAATTTCAATCTTATCTACAAGAAAGGCAAACTTCTTTATCTTGCTGGTACATTATCCAGATCACCAAAAACACCACAGAACAGCATGAGAATGAGAACCTTGATTTTGAAGTCATGGAAGTGAGAAATTTTTCTTCCACATGTCTTGATGAACTGAGAGAACACACAGCCACAGATCCAGTTTTACAAAGGCTCAACCACTTTATTAATCAAGGATGGCCATCAAAGTAATCTAGTTTACTTCAAGAAGTGCAATCTTATTTTCCATACATGCTATCCAAAGGCTCGAAGAAGTGTATAAATACTGGGCACGTCAGCCTGACTGCCATTTTGTAATAAGCCATTGAGATGCAAGCATGTGTGTATTGTCTACTAACCAGTTTGTTTGGATTTTATGATGCTACTATCCATCCTGATGTGTTTCTATGTCTTAAATTATCTAAACAAAATATCATGCCTGCTTGTCAACTATGAGACAGAGACGAGTGACACAATGACTCACTTATGGGGAGTAACAGGCATTCCCTGGAACAGGGTCTCTGTGTATGGGAACTAACAGGCATTCCTGGGACAGAATAGGGGCTCAATTTATGGGGGAGTAACAGGCATTCCCTGGGACAGGAGCTCTCTCTATGTGGAGTAGCAGGCACTCCCCAGAACAGGGGCTGAGTGTATGGGGAGTAACAGGCATTCCTCAGATCAGGGGCTGTCCTATGGAGAGTAACAGGCTTTCCCCAGGACAGGGGCTTGAAATGGGGCTGTCCTATGGGGAGTAACAGGCATTCCCCAGGACAGGGGTTCAGTGTATGGGGGAGTAACAGACATTCTCAGGACAAGGGCTTGATGTATGGGTGAGTAACAGGCATTCCCTGGGACAGGGGCTCAATGTATGGGGGAGTAACAGGTATCCCCCAGGACAGGGGCTATCTGTAAGGGGAGTAACAGGCATTCCCTGGGATAGGGGCTGTCTGTATGGGAGGTAACAGCTATTTCTCAGAACAGGGGCTCTCTGTTTGGAGAGTAGCAGGCATTCCCCAGAATAAGGGCTCTCTGTATGGGGAGTAACGAGCATTGCCCAAGTCAGGGACTCGATGCATGGGGGAGTAACAGGCATTCCCTGGGACAGGAGTTCTCTGTATGAAGAATAATAGACATTCCCTGGGACAGGGATTCTCTGTATGGGGAGCAACAGGCATTCCCTGGGACAGGAGTTCTCTGTATGGGGAATAAGAGGCATTACCTGGAACAGGAGCTCTCTGTGTGGGGAGTAATAGGCATTCCCTGGGATAGGGGCTCTCTATGTGGGGAGTAACAGGCATTCCCCAGGACAGGAGCTCTCTGTTTGGGGAGGAACAGGTATTCTCTGGGACAGGGGTTCTCTGTGAACATCCATTCAGTTTTGTTATTACTGAGACATGGTAAGAACCTCAGTGAGCTTTACACTAGGCCAACCCAGTAACACATTCAGCCAATGGTGCCAGGCCTCCACCAGTAACACCTTCAGCCAATGGTGCCAGGTTTCCATCTGATTGGTTATCCTTGGAATATCCAAGTCAGATACATCACACACAGTTCCCTCACCTCTTGCATTTATTTTTTCCAACTGTGGGCAGAATACTACAATTTTCTCTTTACCTTCAGTAACTTTCGCATAGACCATGTGTCTCTGCAGAAAAATTGTAATTTAACCATGTGTCCCCTACCAGTTACCCACAGGGAAATGTCTCACAACGTATAAACAAACTATTGTGTGTGTCTGTCCATCTGTCCATGTGTATGTGATTCAGAGATAGTGGACCTACTGGACTGGGTATGATAATTTGGTTAATAGGGAACTGAAGGTAGAATGTCTACTAGATGCCTATGTGCGTATGGGAGGTGGGTGGCAGCGTGATCATTCCTGTTCCACTGCAGGGTGTGTATGTAGGCTGTTAATAAATAAAACTATATAATTTGTGCTTGATACATGCTTATTTACAGAAATCTCTGACATGAACCTTTCAGGTGCTCTTCCACCTGGTCAGATATATGTTAGTTCAGACAGCTTGTTGATGTATTCCTGGAACTAATCTTAAGTGGGATAAAGCTTGGAGAATGTCATCTGCAGATTAAGAAGTGCTCTGTCAGAGACTGCACATCCATTCTGTAAAACTGGAGAATCTTCATTTCTGACATTGTTCTTCAGAGTGCTTCAGACCAGTAGCCAGTTACAAATGCCACTTCTTCCAAAAATATCAAACACTTGGCTAAACAACAACTTAACAAATAATGGCCCATCAAGATAGTTAAGCAGCATTTACAGTTAGATTTCCTGACAAAAACCCTGTGTTTTGTGTGCAATATAAGTTATAGTTATAGTCATCCTCTTCCTCAGATAGACTGCATACTGTTTTAATTGCATAATTTATTGAATTTAAAATGTATTACCCCCAAAAAAGGAAGGGCAAGCACAATTTATAGAAACTTATAGAACAAAAAGATGACAGCTTTTGAAAAGTTGCTAAGTAGGAGATGGTAAACAAAAGAAAAGATTAAACTGCGCAGTACAGAGATTTTAACATTTCACTACCAGTCCAACTGTAAACAAGGTTCAGCAGCTGATTGAAACTGCACAGTATGGAGATTTTAACATTTCACTACCATTCCCACTGTAAACGAGGTTCAGCTGCTGATTTAAACTGCGCAGTACAGAGATTTTAACATTTCACTACCATTCCAACTGTAAACAAGGTTCAGCAGCTGATTTAAACTGCGCAGTACAGAGATTTTAACATTTCACTACCATTCCAACTGTAAACGAGGTTCAGCAGCTGATTTAAACTGCGCAGTACAGAGATTTTAACATTTCACTACCATTCCAACTGTAAATGAGGTTCAGCAGCTGATTTAAACTGCGCAGTACAGATATTTTAACATTTCACTACCATTCCAACTGTAAACGAGGTTCAGCAGCTGATTTAAACTGCGCAGTACAGAGATTTTAACATTTCACTACCATTCCAACTGTAAACAAGGTTCAGCAGCTGATTTAAACTTCGCAGTACAGAGATTTTAACATTTCGCTACCATTCCAATTGTAAACAAGGTTCTGCAGCTGATTTAAACTGCGCAGTACAGAGATTTTAACATTTCACTACCATTCCAACTGTAAACGAGGTTCAGCAGCTGATTTAAACTGCACAGTACAGAGATTTTAACATTTCACTACCATTCCAACTGTAAACGAGGTTCAGCAGCTGATTTAAACTGCGCAGTACAGAGATTTTAACATTTCACTACCATTCCAACTGTAAACGAGGTTCAGCAGCTGATTTAAACTGCACAGTACAGAGATTTTAACATTTCACTACCATTCCAACTGTAAACGAGGTTCAGCAGCTGATTTAAACTGTGCAGTACAGAGATTTTAACATTTCACTACCATTCCAACTGTAAACGAGGTTCAGCAGCTGATTTAAACTGTGCAGTACAGAGATTTTAACATTTCACTACCATTCCAACTGTAAACGAGGTTCAGCAGCTGATTTAAATTGCGCAGTACAGATATTTTAACATTTCACTACCATTCCAACTGTAAACAAGGTTCAGCAGCTGATTTAAACTGTGCAGTACAGAGATTTTAACATTTCACTACCATTCCAACTGTAAACAAGGTTCAGCAGCTGATTTAAACTGCGCAGTACAGAGATTTTAACATTTCACTACCATTCCAACTGTAAACAAGGTTCAGCAGCTGATTTAAACTGCGCAGTACAGAGATTTTAACATTTCACTACCATTCCAACTGTAAACAAGGTTCAGCAGCTGATTTAAACTGCAGTACAGAGATTTTAACATTTCACTACCATTCCAACTGTAAACAAGGTTCAGCAGCTGATTTAAACTGCGCAGTACAGAGATTTTAACATTTCACTACCATTCCAACTGTAAACAAGGTTCAGCAGCTGATTTAAACTACGCAGTACAGAGATTTTAACATTTCATTACCATTCCAACTGTAAACAAGGTTCAGCAGCTGATTTAAACTGTGCAGTACAGAGATTTTAACATTTCACTACAATTTCAACTGTAAACAAGGTTTAGCAGCTGATTTATGGTTTTAGATCCTGTTCTACATGATGGCCATACTCTTCGTATTTTTTCAACAGTCTAGAAACTTTTCAGATTCTTTTCAGTACCTTAGGCAGTGTTTAATGAGTTCTTGTGGACTTGAATGTCAATACAATTCTCCATATAGCTCTAAAGAATGCCTTCTTAATTAACATTTCACATCTTTCATCTGATATTTTCAAGGTTTTTTTGTACTTAGAGTCTTTGCAACACTAGCTAGACAACCATCACTTAGGCTTTCCCTATGTTTTCCCATACAGGGCCCATACATCCCAAGTTACCAGACCATGCCCTCTAAAAGCTAGTTTAAATATTAGCATTGTTTATTAATTGTTTCATAACTCTAAAACAATTGAATCACTTCTGCACTTGGTGTCCCACATTTCCAGCATTATTTTTACTTTTTCTTCCTTCGTTAGATCAGTTTAACAGGGGTTCGATAGCAGTCATAGACTAACTTCATTTCCTGCCACATTTCTAGCCTTATAATATTTTTATCAAATTCCCAAAATTCTGTACTGAGTAGTTTAATATTTCCTTTTCTTTACCATCTCCTACTTACCAACTTTTAGAAATCTGTTGTCTTTTTTTATAAGTTTATATAAATCCCAACTCACTTATTCTAGAATTGGTTCTGTTCCCTTTTTGACTTCGTTATCCTTAATTTTGATTACCCACATTTGCCTATATGCAACCCCCTTTCTGACTCACACTCCTAATTCCATCAGAATTTCACAAAACTCCTTCACCTCCTCTAGATTCCAAATGGTTCCAGACTTTCAATCCCAGCTTACTCCATTCTACTCTACTTTGTGCTGTAATTCTTCTTACCAACCACTAGGTGATTACAAACATCCATTAGTGCTATGCAGATTGAACATACAATGAAGATGTGCTAACAGCATTCTAGTCATTGAGACCAGTAAACCTGGAATTGAGCAGCATTCATTTACAGACAGAAATGTTATAATTGGGGGCAGAGCCTAGATGGCCAGCTAAGCACATCACTTTTTCTGAGCTCTATAAAATTAATATAATAGACAGGAATTAGACTAATATATATACTTAAATTTTATAAAATCTAGTTACTAATAATCTAAACTTTAACTTTACGAACTTTTAATTTTTTATTCCAAACTATTCCTGTCAAATTATTTGAGACTAAACTTGAAGGAAAATGAACAGCTCCAAGTCTTCACAATCTGATGCTGCACTGAGGAAAGAACTACAGCTGGTGTGTTCCATTCTATAGTCACTATCATTGAAGATTTCAACAACATCAAAATAAAATAATGGCCATGGAGACAGCCATAACTGACAGAGATGGAAGTTTAAAGGAGGATGAACTGCACACAGACTTTCTTCTCATACAAAACACATGGCTAATGAATAAAATTGATGACCTTGAAAATTGAAAGAGAAGAAGCAATATTCAAATTTTTAGAGTACCAGAGAAAACAGAAGGTGAGAACATGATTTTGTTTTTGAATAATTGGATTCCCAAAATTTCAGACTTGCAAGAAGGGCTCTCATTTGGTATAGAAATAACTCATAGGGTAATTGGTAAGCCAGTGCCCACATCCCCACAGCAACACTGAGATCTATTGTAAAATTCCTCTCTTATCATGATAAGGAATTAGTGTTAAAAACAGCTTGGAGGAAGGCCCCATTAAAATGTAACCAACACCCTATCAGATTTGACAATGACTGCTCTGCGAGAATTCTGGAAATGAGGAAGAAATATTGTCACTGGTTAAACCTCTGAAACAAAACAACATCGGAGCCCAAATATTGTATCCAGCAAAAATCAAAATGCACCTTTCTTCTGGCACAAGAATCTTTAATAACCTGGATGAAGCTATCTCCTTCATAACAAACAGTAACCTAACAACCATCCCAGATGATATGGACTTTTCCCTGTCTTCTTTAAAGAGAACATATGAGAAAAATATGTCAAAAAGAAGAAACAAAAAACTGAGACTTCAGCTGCCACAATACATTTATCTCTCAAAGAATCAACTAGTAAATAAATACTCAAATCTTGTTCTTTTTTTTAGTGATTAATGTTTCTTAATTCACACTAACTACACCATTATGGTAATAAATGCTGTTTAAATATCATTTAACACACACAGCAAATAGTTAACTAGCAGCAATAATATTAAGGAATTGCTTAAAAAAGTGTAATCTCATTACATACGGAGATAATTTATAGCCAAAACAAAAAACAAAAACAAAACTGAGTTGATGTCTAAATAAGGCACTGTTAGTAAATTTAATATGTGCAGCTGCTTCTTTAAGTGAGTTGGGTGAGGGCTCCATGCTGCATACATGCATAAATCTGTATTAAAATACTAATGCAGCTTGTTTAACCAACTACATAATATAAAGTGTCACAATAACTTAATTATATAAGATAATCTGTGTTTTTTCATTTATTTAACCTTAAATACTCAATTTAGTGTCTTATTAATGTTAGAGTATCTGTTATACTAACATCATCTAGTAAACATGGTACTATTTGTAGCCTTATTTTTCACTTTTTCACCTCACTAAGCCATTTTTTACTCAAAGAATGTTGTTTAAATTCGAGGTGAAGCTTTTTCTCCCTGAGATGACCCTTGAGCTGTTTTTAAACTGCCTTATCTTCCCTAAGGCTTCTGGAAGCTGTTGGTCCATTCTGCTATGTTGTACCCTACAGGATGTGTGGGGAACGGTATTGAAGATGCACCCTAAGCTTCAAACTTCCTAAGTAAAGCTGAAAACACTCAGACTGCTACATTTAAGTAAGTTAGATTATTTTATTTATATAAAAAGTTACTACTGGTGATGTTTAAAAGCTGGAAAATAGTTTAATATGATTACTAATTTAAATTAAAGCTGACAGAGACAAGTATAAGCCTGAATCAGTCCAGACTTAGAAACATAAATATGCACACAATTTAAAGTCTCTAGTAGTGTTTCCTGATTATGTAATACTTGAAGACAGCAAACTGTGCAAGATTTTGAGAACATTTTGTTATAACTGTACCCTCAAGCTTCAGTGCCTAGGAAGTTCTATTAGACTGAAGACAAGTGCAGAGTATTTGTACAACAGAGCCTGATTAACAGCTTTTTCATATTACTGCATAAGACTACAGGGTCTACATGGGTGTCATCTAATAACATTTTTGACAAGAAGGTGTTATAGTTCTGCTAATTGTAGTCATTAAGGCAGTTACATACAAAAATAGGTGTTGTAGCCATGCTAATTGTAGTCATTAATGCAGTTACATGCAAAAAAATAAATAAATCACATGCATTACTGTGGGGACAAGAACATGTGTGAGATAGTCCTGGATGCCACTGTCAAACAATACTTCTCAGAATCTTTTGTTGACAGCTCTTAGGGTAAATAAGCACACAGTTAAATGTGATTATGATACTGTAGATAGCTGCACTAAGATAGTGGCCTCAGGCCCAGTCTAGTCGGCAGATTTTGGCTATATAGAATCTTTTATAACTGTAAGAATCTTAAGCAAGAAAAACTTCTAAAAATCATCTGTCTTTTATGAGGTGAATAAAAGGTATAAACAACTAGATTTAACACAGATTAAAATACATGAATTGACCTCTTAAACTTAAAAACATGCAAGCATTGTTACATCAATACAACCTAGTTAATGATAAGGTTCCTTTACTTAATGAACATATAACTTGCTTCTCTATCACAAAGTTTGTTGAAATTCTCTATTATATGTAAAATATCTAAAGCAGCTACACTCCAACTAAGAACTGAGATTGTTCAGAAAACAAGACCAAGTTAAGAAGACCTTGCAGGAGTAAAAGAAATAATAAACAGATGCAAGATGAATGATTAGAATATAGCACATAATAAATCATCTGCATCTGAACAGAAGATGAAATAGAGCGTGATGTAAAGAAGTTTGTTTTAATAATACAGGAAATATAATAATCATCACTAACCTTTACTTAATAATGCTTAGTAGCTATATGACGTTGCAGTTACCATTATAAGAATAGCCTACATGAAGTTTTATTTTTGCAGTGTTGGTTAAGCACATTTTAATGTAGTCACCTCACTTTTTCTTTATTGATTTGGTCATTCACTACTTTTTGTTACAAATAATATAGATAACAATGAATTCAGACTTTTAATCTTATATAAATAAATGCAGTCCAACATTATCTATTCATCTTAACAAAATGTACTTTAACACATTTCACTGAGGTAACTGTGAAGCTCCTTAATGTTAACCTAAGAGAAATCTTTGGGAACTTTTACTTTCACATCCAGTTTTTACTTGATTAGAACAATATAGATGAACAAAATATTAGAGTATTGATGAATAACTATGTTCAAGCAATCATTTATGAATTTTTTATATAAGTATTACACTGCTCCAAAACTTTTTAAACAAGTTGTTGGTTAATTAACATGTTTTAAATACAAAACGAGAGACCTTCAGTTGGACTGACATATACACTAACTAGATATAAATGCCTGAGCCAGGCTGTAGGCTCCTTTGATGTTCATAACTGTTGTTCACAATACTTTCTAATATATGTGCACCAGTCTTTTAATATATAAATATATATATATATAAATATATATATATATATATATATATATATATATATATATATAAATATATATATATATATATATATATATATATATATATATATTATAAAAGGGGAGCCCAACTTCCTTTTTACCTGTTTATTTTTGGATAACATAATTAAAATATTAATTTTTATTGACTCTAGCTTTTGGATAAAGATTTTGTACTTGTTTTAAACTCATTTAATCTCATATAGTAATTCATGTCAAAGATAGAAACCTCAACAGCCAGTATTACATTTGTAACTTAAGATGCTAATATATGTGCATTTCTCATTTTTCCTCACTACATTTTAATAACTTAGTGGAAACTGTTAGATCAAGGGCAGGATTCACGAAGCCTCCGTGTAAGAGATACAAGGCTTACACGGAGGCTGCAGTTAAACAGTGTGAAGTCAGCATGTCATGCATATGCATGAGGGCATGCTGAATCACACCTAAGGCTAACACAGTCCATGGAAGACAGTAGGGGGCGTGTCCAAAGTCTGAGCCCTGCAAGCGGACACGCCCCCAGAAGAGTAAAAGTGCCCAAAGTAAACCCCCACGACAGAGTACACGGAAATGTGAATAAACACAACACATGCCCCCACAGACTATGAACATAAAATCATATAAAGGAACATGTTTAATATTTTTTTAAACTGTAAAGATGTTTGCCCGTGAGTGCGCTCGTTTGTGTGGGCGTGCCCGTAGCTCAGCCACAGTTAGCAATAAGTGGAAAAGTATATAAGAACTAACTATGCAAAGAAAGCCAAAAAGCAATAGCATAGTGGTAGAGATGTCGGCTGTAAAGCAGGCAGTCATGGTTCGAGCCCCCACAACATCAATTTTTATTTTCAGTGAAATAAGCACAAAACCAGTCCCTGACATATATGTACACATATAAAATTATATTTTATGTAAAATGTAATGAAATAGGCCATTTATTTAGAAGAAATGTGAGATAACAAAATAATAAAAAATGCCAGATGTGCCTATAGCTGAGCTACAGTTTAACAAGGTGAGTGCATCTGCCCGTAGGTGAGCAGTGGTTTAACAGGTGCAAAATGAGTGCCCGTAGGTGAGCAATGGTTCAATAGGTGCAAAATGAGTGCCCGTAGGTGAGCTGAGCGTAATATGCGTGCTTACAGCCAAATGTAGCGTAAACCAGCGTAATCCGTTTGCGCGGAGCTGCCCACGCACCAACAAGCTAACCGACGGGCAACATTGAGCAAGCTGTAACAAAACTGCCTTTACACAGACACACCCCCTAGCCTGTCTAGACAGACATAAAATATAAAAAGCAGTGGCCATGTTCGAACCCAGGATACCATGCACCATTGTCAAGGTACTGAACCACTAAGCCATGACAGTTGCACTTAAAAATGCAGTAATAGCAAATATATAGGAATGAATAGAAAGAGGAGCATGACAAAGCAGGTTTTGTGAAGCTGATGCAATTCCAAAATGGCCAATCACAGATAAGTGCGGGAAAAATGGCATATATAAGCCCCATAGGCGGGAATACACAGCATAACCAATTGTAGAACTAACCTGCAGCCAGAATGTCAGGAGTAGGTGAGGGAAGTTGCTTCCAAGCACAGAGGTGGGGTGTTGAGGAGTCCAGATATATGGTCTGGCTCCTTGTCCATAATCATGAGGCCCAACTCACGCAGGGCCAGGTCCTGTGGGGAGCATATAGGGCTGAGGCGTGGGACTGGTTGGCTCATGATCTCACCAGTGCCACAGGGATTCCAAGGACTGGTGAGCAGGTCCGTCACCACCATGCGGACCTGAAGAGATGTAAGCAGGACCAACTGAACCATTAGATCCAGGAGGCCCGGCGAATGCCCAACACCCCACTACTGAGTAAGTTACATTTAATTATGTATGTAAGAAATTAACCTAGCTGATATTATGGAGATGTGTATTCCAATATTACTTTATTTATATTACAGCTGCAGGTGTCCGTTCTGTGAACCGCAGAGCCTATGGCGATAGGCTGGTGCGGTTGCGCCACCAGGCAGGTCAGTAATCCTTCCCCTGTAACTGTAAAGAAATATAAAAGTATGACAGTTAGCAAAAGAGTGCAGTGTAGTCACTAAGTAATAAAATGTGCAAGTAACAGTGTAAGAGTGTTTGCAAGCAATGCTTGATTACAAAAGTGTGTTGCAGTCTGTAATCCAAACAGAAAAATGAAAATGTCTGAAATAAAGTCTGAAATAAAGATGCCCCACCTGTAATATAATAGTACACAACCTGCAGCAGGCTGAAAAGTACAGCTGCAGAAGATGAGCAAATCACATGTGTGAAATATAACCCTGTGGAAATACTGAAACATGACAGAAGTGAGACTGTTGGAAAGGATTGTAATAACTACAGGTAAAACATGTCAATAAAGCCTAGAAGTAAGTACCATCCTGAATTGTAAAATTAAAACAAGTGAGAGAGTGTGAGAAAGAGTTAAGAATCCACCAATAAAGTAGTAATAACCCATGAATAAAGTATACTGCAGTCAGTACAGAATGAAATGAATGTGACAAGCAGAACCAAACTGCAAAATGTGTTCAAAATGTTGCTGCAGCTGGAATGTGTATCCCAAAATCTGGATATGTTGCTCTCAGTCTGCAATATGCAGATAGTATGATTATCTGAAATACCAAACATCCACAGTTGTCTATAGCTATATAAAGCAAATGTAGCAGGATGATGTAGCTGAACAAAGCCAGATATGAACGTGTATGAATAACAATAAAATGTATATTGATGTAGCAGTAACATTCCTATCATCAACCTGAAGTAGTTATCACACAGGAAACTGTAGGCAGAACTGTAGTGTGTATATATCTGCAGCTATTAGAAATGTACAGCATATGTATTGGTATTTGAAGGTGTTAATTATATTTTCTTCACCCCACCCTATAACCACATATAATCCATTCCACGTGAAATTGGTATGTGCAATCACAATTAACACCCCTGGACATTTGTCCTGTTGGGTCATACATATTTGCATGTACGTTGATGCATCTGCCCTGTTCATACATCCAAACCTGATGGCCTGTTGCCATCAATCAACCCTGCATGTTGTTGGACTGTGTATTGCTGTTCAAATTATGCATGTGTTATGCTCGCTGTTCAATGGTGTGAATATCTGGGTGTTTGGTTAATGGGAATACTAATGCATGCTGTTACAACTAATTGTGAATGGTATTGTATGTTACTAACCCAAACTGTCATGACATAATGCAAAACATAGGACGACAGGGAAGGCGGGTTCCAGCGGACCCACCTCTCCCACCTCAGCTGGCGAGTGCACCTGGCAGCAGTGCCTAGTCTGGACCCTCCTCCGGTGGCCCTGTGCCACCTGTGGGTGGAAGCGCTGCAGAGGATGGGGCTCGTCCCCCCTCTGCAAGTGTGGCCAGAGGAGAACCACCACTCACCCTCCGTAGCGTCCGGACTGTGGTGCGTAGGGAGATCCAGGAATCTGTTCTTGGGTGCCTAGGCCAGCTTGAGGCACAGGTGGCACAACTTACGGGCATGCCTGTTGCCCAGCCTACACAGCCCCCAGCACAGCCCCATCCTGGGCAGTGAAGGAACAGTGGCAACTGCCCATGGGTGGGGATATCAGTTCCACTGTTGCCATCTGTGGGCTCATGGGCTCTGGATATCCAAACATCTGTCCCCATCAATTGTGTAACCCCCCCACATGTGTCATACACCACCCCTGTATGCGTCTTGTTTGTCTTGTCTGTTGACCTACCCAACCTATCTCCCCAGCTATACTGACTTCCTTTACCTGACATACCACTCTCACCTGAAAAAAAAAAAAAAAAAAGGGCACTCTGTACCCACAAAAAAATTACACCCCATACATAGCTGCCCATTCCGCACACATGTCTGCTGGACATGGAAACTATCAATTACAATTGGCTGTACAACAAGTATTATTGTTGTCCTGACACCTCTCTCATGGGTGGAAGGTTTCAGATGTCACACCAAACTACAAACATATGCACAGCTGTTGCTGATGAAGAAATGGGCAGCTATGGGCCTTACCTACATCCCTCCTGCAAAACCCAAGCTTGTTTCCCTACTGTCTTACCCTCTTTGTGACCCCTTTTTCACCACTTTCCTGTCTCCCCATTTTCATTTCTTTCAAAGAAAATAGCGCGGGTGTGCGCCAGAGTAAGCACTGTTAAGCAGTTGTAAGCGGGTGTGCGCTGAGCTGAACGCCAGTCCGCATGCGTGAGCTCTGTGCAAACCAGCGCTAACCCAGTTACAACTGCTTAAAAGTGCCTTAGTCACTTTGATTGACAGGTCCTGTAGTCAGTTCAAAAGCAAAATAAAATCCCACTGGCAGTCCTGAACCCAGGACCTTGGAAACAGTAATCTGCATGACTTACCACTAAGCCATGACTGTTATACAAGAACATTGTGCTACAATAAATATATCATGTAATAGTAGGAATGAATGTAAAGGGAATATAGGATGTGTAGTACACAAAGCATGTCATGTGTATTTACTTGTCAAATCTAGTAGATTTCTATAATAGTAGTGTGTGAACAGAAACAGCCATGCTAGTTGGTAGCTAGTAGGCAATAATGTCAGTTATCATACATATATAAATATATGTATATATATATATATATATATATATATATATATATATATATATATATATATATATAGTTGTATGTGTCAGTGTACATACACACTTAGTACAGGAAACAGGAGAGATGAATGGAGAAATGTGAATCTACAACACAGCCTGAATCATGAGAGAGATACTAACCTTTACACTCGCAGAACAGTGTCCACAGCATACCAGCATGGTCCCTGCCCTTACAATCTGAAAGGACAATGCCTATCTCACATACCCTTTTATAGCACTGTCCTGAAATCACAGTGAGAACTGCAATCAGTACACAACTGGCTGCATGCAATTAGCAAATGCTGGCTTACAATTGGTGCAGAGGCCATCACATGGACTTATGCAGATACCTACAAAACCATCCTGTACTCCCACTTCACACATGCAATACTTTCATTGCACCGTCTGGAGGCAGAGAGAGAGAGAGAAAAAGAAAGAAAAAAAGAAAATAAGAACACAAACAAAAACACACGTAAGACAAACTAAGTTGAAGCTGTCATCAGTGTCAGTATCAAGCTGGGCTAGCAGCAGCAGGAAGCTATAGTAACAGTAACGCAACCAGCTGCAACAAACACAGGTAATGTAAAGTAACAAGTTAATAGTCTACATACTGTGAACCCTCCATATGTGTTATTGGTCTGTATCTATATGTATGTCTATGTGATAAGTTGTGTGTACGTAGTGTTACCCAAAGTGGATGACTATACATTACATGTCATTCAGTGTTAGGCCATTTTTCTGGCACCAATTGTCTATTTCAGTGAGGCCTGTCTGTAGGATGTGTGTGTCAGCTGGTGTAACGACTATGGCGCTTGGTTCGCAGTCATCTGGGAACTTTGTCATCCACAACCCGCACATGTTTGCTTTCACATCTGAAAAGTAAATGCCAAACAAGAGGGGTCCTAGGACAGAGCCCTGTGGGATACCACATGTGACTGGCTTTGAGTCTGACATGGCTCCTGCAATATTGATTTTATGGATTCTGTAGTTCAACCAGTGTGCAACCCATCATGTGACATATGTATTCACATGTAAGCTGATGAGCTTGTCTATGATGCCTGAGTGGAGTACTGTGTTGAAGGCCTTAGGCAAGTCCAGGTAGGCTGTATGGACTGCTTTGCCCTCATCAATGGCTGTAGTGACTGTTTTGAAAAGGTCAACCAGGTTCAAAAGGCAGGATCAGCCCATCACAAAGGCAAACTGGGTGGGATCAAGTTTCTGCAGGTACCCAATATCGCTGTATATGAGTCCCATAATGAATCATTCCATAGCTCTGCAGACCAGGCTGGTTAAGCTTATGGGGCGGTAGTTCCCAGGGTCAGTAGAGGTGCCTCCTTTGTGGAGTGGGACCACTGTTGCTGTATGCCAGTGTTCAGGTACATATCCCGTAGTAAGGCCAAGGTTAAATATCATTTTATATGCGGTTGTATCCCCTCTTGGAGTTCACGTAGCCCACATCCAGGGATACCATCAGGTCACATTGATGCTGTGTGTTTTGCTTTGCTGAGGGCGGCCCTCACCTGGACATCTGAGATGATAGGGAGGTTACATTCAGCTGTGATAAGTATTTCTAAGTGTGGGGGAGAGGGAGGGGGGATATTTGCACTGAACCTGTCTGCCAGAATGTTGACAATATATGTGGGTTCAGTGAATGTTAAGTAGGTGTGTAGTAACTCAGATCATATCTGAGGCTTTTGGTCCATGTGTCTAACAAAACTGAAGAAGGCCTTGTGGTTATCTATAGTGTCCGTGGCCATTTCCCTCTCAGAGTTGGCCTTGGATGTTGTTATGAGAGACCTTAGCTTATTACCAGTGCTGACCACAGATGCCTTCCCTTTATGTGAATCTGCTCTGTCCTGCAGTAGCCTCCTTCTATCGTTATACAATTTGTCTTTGGCTGGGGTCCACCAGACAGGATGCTTAACCTTTGTGCATAGGGTCTGGGTTAGAATTGTGTGTGCATGTTCCATGCATTCTTTGGGATGTCCATGGGAAGCATTCGCAAAGGGGTCAGCATTGTGGGTTGTGGCTTCCACCGGCCCAGTGGGCTGCATAGATACCATGTCAGTCCTAACAAGTGAAAATCTGTCTATTCACATATATATCACAGTAGCCTACTGTGCTGGAGGTGGTGGTGGGATATGTATACCCAGGCCGATTAATTTGTGTCCAGATCACACTAGTGGATGGCATTCCACATACAGTACCTTGGTATGAACCCCCAGAGTGAGGTTGTGCATTGGACCTGTCTCAGTGTGCTGACCAATGGGGCTTGGTACTATGTTGTATGGAATGTGGCAGGTATTGTTGCACAGGTGTTGGCTGAGCACTGATATCTGGCCATGTACATGTGTATCCACCAAGAGACACACACGTGCTACATATAGGAGTAGTAGTATACCACTGCAGTTGAGTATCATGTATAGTATGTGTGTCATATATTGCTGACATAGTTTGCTGATATCCTGTTTGTGTTCTCTTTCAGGGACATGGCGCATCAGCGAAATCCTGCCTACTCTGCTGCAGAAGATGGAGAGATACACCAGAGCCTGGTGTGGGATTATGACATACTGTTTTCCCGCACCAGCCAGAATCAGCAGGAGAGGGCTGCACTGTGGCAAGACCTTGTCCGTAGGGTAAATGACATTGGCACGCATAATAGGACATATGAGCAGGTACGACATCACTGCAGTGATTTAATCAGAAATGTCCATCAGCGTGCGTCGGATATCCACAGGCAACAGGTCGCCACAGGAGGTGGGGTGGCCACATACCCCCCTCACCAGACTGGAGGGGCTACTCCTAAGTGTTGTGGCTCCAGCCCAGGAACATCAACAGCAACACACCTGCATTATGATGAAGGCTGGATCCACACAGCAACACGACATGGAGCATGCAGGTAATATGCCATATGTACACTTGACTGTTCTGTACACTGTTAGTTTATGCATGTGTAAGGTGTGTCCTTGGTATGTAGCTGTCAACATAGTATGTAATTGTGCAGGTGTGATATTGCCAATATCAGCAGCTGACATGTGAAAGGCAACTGGTGTACTACTGAACTGTATCATACGCAGTATCAATGGCACAGTTGTACCCACTGACATTAATCCCCTCATTTCTGCAGGTCCCTCCGGTGTTACAGCAAGGCAGCCCATCCATGCTGGTGAGTGTGTTTTAACAATACCTATACTAGTCCTGATAGGGCTAGTAATAATAGTGTAACTCAGTAGTGCTCTGTGTGTATACTGCGGGGTGTGCATGTGTGCGTGTGTCCACGTGTGCATGTGTGCATGTGTGCATGTGTGCATGTGTGCCTGTGTCCACGTGTGCATGTGTGCCTGTGTCCACGTGTGCATGTGTGCACGTGTCCACATGTGCATGTGTCCATGTGTGCATGTGTGCATGTGTGCATGTGTGCATGTGTGCCTGTGTCCACGTGTGCATGTGTGCATGTGTGCATCACTGGTAACATTGTGTAGACATTGTAAACTGTGTTTCCTGTCTTCCTCCCACAGGTTCTGGTGCTGCTCTGGTGTCCTGCAGCAGGGAACCTGAATCTGGTGCCACAGGTACTGATAATGATGATATCTGTGTAATGGCACAGGAAGGTGTGTCAGGGTCCGTCATTGGTCAGCCAATTGACAGTACACAGCTGTCAACCCCATCATTGTGCACAGTCATCCTGCCAGTACATCCTATGTCACCATTGTCCTTAGGTGATGGACAGGATACAGTGGGCATTGACCAGGGTAATGTGGTATCTGTGGCACATGCTTCCCCACACAGCAGCCATGGGCAGGGTTCTGAGATGGTACCACACAGACAGTTGCCCATGGGTTCTCGTGGGAGCATCCGTGGGCGTACTGCCTCTGGCAGACGTGCCCAAAGAGGTCTGTCAACCTCAGCTATGTTTCGGGCTGTCATGCAGGCACAGTCACATATGGAAAGGTACACCAGACAGGGTCTGAGGGAGCTGGGAGCATGTCGCACATCCATGACTGACAGTCTGCGTGACATCGCGGATGCTATCCGTAATTTCACCGATGTCATAGACAGATGTTGTGGGGACATATTACAGCAGTTCCACAAACACATGTCCATGAGCCAGGGCAATGGTGGACGGTTGCGGCGTCGACGTGGCTGTATGCCAGCAACAGCAGCAGCTGGCAGTCAGAGCGGACAACAACAGGCCTGCGGACGCCCCCATAGTGCCAGCAGCAGCCCCAGCAATGCTGGATCTGTGCTGTCATCAGACCACCCCAGGAGACCACGTGCACGTGGCTCTGGACAGTCCCAACAGGGACCTGTGTCCAGTCAACAAACTCCCGCTTCTGATGACAGTACCCAGTCTAGCTTAGTACTGGATATGCGAAATGTTAACACCTAGGGCTACCATATACATGCACACACTGCACCAACAGTGCCCCACCCTGTACTGCTGCCATTCACCAACACACATACACATACATGTCAATTGGGGGTATCAGTGGCAGACTCAGGCATACCTAATTCACACCCTGTGCATATGATGAAACTGTGCCACCTCCTGCAATCTCCAACATCAGTGCAGGAACAGGTAAACTTGTTGCTGATGCACAGGGTGACTACATAGAAGTGTATTACTAGTATCATGTTGGTAACAGTACAGTGTGCTGATATGATTGTGTGTATATCCCAGCATGCCTGATGCAGTAACTGTATGACTGTCCTGAATTGTTATCTACACCCATAGTAAGTACCATAGTGTAACAGCTGCACATTATTGCATACCGGTGGTAAGGATGTCAACAGATAGCCACATACATAGGTAGCACAGGGGAGAAGCTAATGCAAGTAGTGATACGCAATGATGGACATGTACACTAATGGTGGCATGTTGCCCACAATGACTATGCAATGTGGATGTTTGCGCATGTTGATATGTGTGCAGTACCAATTTAATTCAAATTACAATTAAATATGACATAATATCAGTTCTACCATGGACATCTGAGCTGTGCATTCCTGGGTATATGTTGATAGTGCCTGCATATTTGCACTGTTACCTACTGGAAGTGTTACCCCTTCTTTGTTGCACAATGGACTACTTACAGCCCTGCTTACTGTAGCTTTGTTTGCATGCATGCTTGCTTGAGGTTCCCTGAAACACTGATTCCACCTGCAATGCAGATTTACAGAGCCTCTGTGGATTCCTTGTGACATCTGCATAGCGTACTATACGTATGTCAATTTTCCACCTGACAGAATGTCACTGTCTGTCCTATTCGCATGTACGTTGCCTGTGACACATTGCATATGACTTACCTGGCATTTACCCACGTATGCAGTCATATATGCTAGTGCTATGAAATCAGTAGCAGTACACCCACACATACTCACCTTCAATATGTTGTTCCCCATTGGCCCTATGTGTTGGTAATCAACATGGCAATCACACTACTATGGTAGCATGTGCAAAGATAACCTGTGAATCACCTCTATGGTCCAGTTGTGGTTTATGTGAGTCATGTGGCAATGTCACAGCTGCCACATGTATGCAGTCAACCCTCTCCCCTGGCCAGGAACGTACAACACATGTGTGAGATGCCACCACATAGCCAATCTGGGGACTGAGCACTCTGAACCCAGTACTGCCATACCCTGTCAGGTGGCATGACATACTACAGTGACTACAATACCAGTCTGACATAGACCCGCACTGACAGCAATCCGAACACACTGGGGCATACTTGGAGACGCAGAATAGCATCCTGCCTGAGCTTCACACACCTCCGCAGCTGGCACACAGGCATACATGAAGTTGGAACAGAGCACATGCCACACATGGCACACACATCCCATGTGCCACACACTCAGAGCCTGTAGGGCTACACAACACACCTGCTACAGATGTGTCAGGCTGCTGCAGTGGGGTCCCGCTCAACAGGCTGTACATGGTGAAGGTCGCAGTGATATGCCCGTGGGGCACTATGGTCCACCACAAAACACATGCATACAGGTCAGTCAGAGGCATGGACACATATGACTCAGTCATTGTCCATGCCACTATGGAGGACCTGAGATGTACCTCCCTGGACTACATGATAGAGAACATAGAAGGGCTCTCTCAGCATGTGGCATGGGCCAGTATGAGCCTGACCTTGGTTGCCATCATACCCTCACCAGGTCGGCTACCACAATATGTAGGAAGGGTGTTCTATGTCTACATTCTGCTCAATCTCCAATGTCATTCATAGGGTATCCAATGGCTGTCAACATGTGCTTACATGCTAGGGAAGCCACAATGATTTGCGAGGAGCAGCTTGCACATGACACCCATGGGCCATTGTATATTGGCGAAGCCCCTTGATACACACATAGTGCCTTTTGCTGCAGGACACGGATTACATAGCCACCTCCGTGGGTATCACACGGGATAGGACACTAACACTAATGCTACACAACACCAGCAGTGTACACCGCAAGATGCATGCACTGGACACTGTCCTCAGCACGGTAAACTGCAATATCTGTGCAGTAACAGATTCCTGATTCACGGCTCACAGGTGCAACCCATCACTGCCAGGTTATACCTCATGCCATGCCTGTCGTCCCCTACACATGTGACACACTTGAACAGGGGGGTGGTATCTCAAGGCACCACAGATACACACAGCTCCAGGTTGTTGGCACAGCACACAGCATCAGGGCCTATCCATGAGCAGCTAACAGTGTGTTGGACTGCCTTCTGGTTCATAGCCTGGCACACGCAACCCTCCCATACACAGGAAACCCACCTGTCCTCCCCAACAACACTGGGAATATGACAGTCTCTAGATATGTCTTTATATGGCTGGACTGCATCCAGCCGAACATTGTGTGTGAGCATTACTGTAGCTACAACACACTAGCTGAAAGGTTCCCAGCATGTAGTCACTGAATTGCAGTGGAACAACATGTTACCACTCCCACAACAGGTGGGAACATGCAGCACCTGTTCATCAACTACATGTAGACTATATGGCCCAGACCAGATGTGTATCCCCTGCTGTTAGGATGATACCATATACAACTCACACTGTATATACACATACCGCATGCGGCCCCTGCACAGTAAAACACAGTCATAATGTTATGCATTTCAAATACCATTTATCCACTTGAGGCACGTGTCAGACATGGTAACTACTGAAGGTCACAGGTATATATGTGTATGTGTCACACACATACATCATGTGTGCATTGCCATTACTGGTTTAAGCAATGTCATGCATTGTTATGAACAACAACCCACACATGGTCATATTGGCACGTGGCAGTTGTGGGTTTCCAAAACATACCTATCTGTGCTCTGACAGTGGTAATAGACCCAGTAACGGAGCGCATTATTGGCATTACTGGGCAATTAGCCCTGTTTGGCTGTACTGATAGTGTGGTGACATCACCTGTGTTTACTGCGGGAATATGCAGCATCTGGTGTATTGTAGTAGTTGCAATTACACATACCCTACTACCCCCCCACACACACACACTTGCCATTTGCAGGATTCATACCCCTACCTAACTAAGTCATGACACGTGAGACAGATGCATTAGTGAAGTGCACTATTCGGATCACTAGGAGGTTCTTCTTCTCCGGCTGTACTTATAGGGTGCTGACATCATCAGTGTTTGGAAAGGGTGATGTGCATCATGTAGTGTGTTCTCCTGATTGCCAAAAAGCACATGTCTTTCATACAGAAATGCACACACACAAACTCCCCTCATCCAAACACACATACTTGCCATTTGCAGGATTCATACCCCTACTTAACTATGTCATGACACATGAGAGAGATGCATTAGCGAAGCGTACTATTCGGATTACTAGGAGGATCCTCTTCTCCGGCTATATTTATAGGGTGCTGACATCATCAGTGTTTAGAAAGGGGAATGTGCATCCTGTAGAGTGTTTTCCCAGTTGCCAAAAGGGACATTTCCCTCACACAGACTTGCACACACACTAACCCCCCTCCACACACACTGGGCATTTACAGGATTCAAACCCCTACCTAACTATGTTATGACACTTGAGACGGACACATTAGCAGAGCGTGCTATTCACATTACTGGGAGGTTTCCCTTCTCCTGCTGTACTTATAGGGTGCTGACATCATCAGTGTTTAGAAAGGGGAATGTGCATCCTGTAGAGTGTTTTCCCAGTTGCCAAAAGGGACATTTCCCTCACACAGACTTGCACACACAACAACCCCTCTCACCCACACACACACACACACACACACACTGAGCATTTGCATGGTTCAAACTCCTACCTAACTATATTATGACACTTGAGGGAGACGCATTAGCAGAGTGCGCTATCCGAATTACTGGGCATCTATTCTGCACCTGCAGTATTTATAGGGTGCTGACATCTTTATTTCTACAGAGGTAAGTACATCTAGTACTACTTGTCAGTTGGGGGGCAGCATATATATGCATTTGCAGCCATCTGCTTCAGGGTCAGATATGCACATCGCACTGGCAGGTTATGTTCTATACCATGCTTCATAACCACAGGACCTGTAACACACAACACAACCAGTCCAGAACACCCCTCCCACATCCAGGACACACACTTTGCTTCCCTGGGAACAGTGCCGGAATATGCAGATGTTCACATACACCATTCCAGTTGTTAACATCAGGTACAGGCATATTGTGTGTGGGAACTACTCAGGCCTCTACAACATTACCCTACAGCCACTACAATTTGTGGGTTCATGTGCTATGGCAGAACCACTCACCACAGCCACATGGGGGAATACATATTGCACCTGTCCATCTGCAACATGGGTACTCACTGTTCCACACCAGATGTAGACCACCATTGTTGATATCTGACCATACCCACCTTTTCCTGGACATCCATATCCCATCCCCACCCCCAGGCAAGGTTGTCACAGCAAACAAACTGTATTTAGCACAAGCAGACTCTACACTTATGAAGACTGGGGTGGAAGACTTCAAAGACCCATGCTGGGGGACTATACTGGCCACTCTGCATAATCCTTGACAATTGCATTCTATGAGCATGTGTAAGGTTTGCATTGATCATGCTATCCCACATATACCCATGACTGCTCCACAACAGGACACCTGTCAGGTGTACACCTGCCATATATGAGCTGTCCAACAGACAGAGTGAGCTAATACATTGCAGAGCTGTAGCCCACAGAGGGAGGACATCTCTGAACAGTACTAGCACGACACTTCAATCCCACATAATTATCACAACACAGTGTTGACAGTGAAATTGTCCAGACAATGCAGATAGGGCTCCCCTCAGTCTGTTATTGACACCCACTTACTGTTAGAGGTCCTCAGCAACCCTCTTCCAGCACACACCAACAACATAGATGCGGCTTAACACATTCAAACCCTGGGATCTCCACTGTGTCCCTGCTTGACAGAGGCACAGCACACTAGCCTCACATGATGCCTTATGTGACCTACTTTAAAGTGGCACAGTAGCCTACTGTACTGGGGATGCAGATGCCAAGCACACTCTGGCTAAGCTGTCATTCCATAGGGCAAACAGCCTAGTATTGACCTCTACACCCATATGTTTAATTGTCAGATGCACAGTATTTGTTGCTGATAGACTGTTTGCAGGTCTTTATTGCCATAGCATTCCCTGTTTCTATGAATAACTTGTGTATCTGTGGAAGATGTTTGAATATGAGGGGGATCCACTATATCACTTATGTCTCTGTAGTCATTTACTGTGTGCACTGGGCAGATTGCTGTGATATGGTTGGTTCCTGGAATGACACGTACAAATACCAGATATGTGTGGCCAACTGCTAAACGGAGATATGGCCTAAGTGTGTGAGCATGCCCAGTTCAGCCTTTCCATGGCATGTTGTCTGACATGTGCCTCATTTATCAAAGTGTGCGAGCAAGCCCAGTGTGAGCTTTCCATATGTTGAACTCTGCAGTCCACCACATATTTGGATGAGTGTGAACTTCAACAATATCTCACATTTATGGTTGTGTGTTGGGTGTCATGTTGTGTACTTACTGGCCAACTGCTTCGTGTCTGAACATAACAGGGATTATACTGTGCCTGCAGGGTTTGCATGGGATACTTTGCATACAGTTGTCAACATCCTTTCATACTGACCTAACACTGTAGTACCGTATAGTGTACTGGTTCAGTACTTTCACTGTGGTGGACAGTATCCTGGGCTTTAGTCCTATCACTGCTTTAAATCTTCATAGTGAGCACAACAGACTGTTTAGGGGCCAGTTGTGCACATATGACCATGTTGCATTATGTTCAGATATGGACTACCTAAACCAGGCTTGTCCAACATTGGTAGTGTATTCCACAACATAGGTGGACATTGGCAAACACTAGCGATGTGCCCTAGGCCATTTCTAATGCTAGTCAGAGAGTGTGTTTGTCCTTCGACACACATTGTAACTGGAGTTTACCATGACATATGTCATGGTTAGTATACTGTGCCTCCGTCTACCTGTGACATAACAGTGATACCCAGGGTAAACCTACCATCTCCCATCCACTCATCAAGATTCCTCTTGAGGAGTGTCGATGGGTGACTCTCTGGCTAACCTGTACTGGGAGTTTACTCAAGAGTGAGGGTGGCTTCTGTGTTATGGATCATTCAGTACAGCTTGTCCTATGTATGTCAGTGCTGGGGTTCAGGTCTCTCATGTGCATAGCTCACTGCCATTCAGATTGTACAAGGTGCAGCATGTTCATTGATTCCAGCTTGGACATGGCTTTATACATCAGGCACAGCTTGCCTCTGGGTGGGCAGTATGGCAGTGTGTGGAGCTGCAGTTTGTTTAATCAGGCAACGCATGGCATCTGTTCAAGCTCTTTGCTACTCCTGGTGAGGTACTGTTGTGGACTTTACAGTTGATGGAGGTGTCTGCTGAGGTACATCCCACAGGGGCTATTGTAGTCAATTGTAATGCTGATGAAGGATGACTGCAGAGCCACAATGACCTCCCCTTATCTAGATCTGACAACCTTCATGATTAGGTGGGTATATGGTATGTTTCTGTGAACACTACAGCCACATGTTTGTCCAATGCAGGATATCTATCACCTTGTATCCCCAGGTCTCTCATTACATGTTAGGTACGTAATGGGTTAACACCTGTGTGGTAATTGGTGGGCACTTACTGTATATCCACGGTGGTTGACTATACACATTTCTGCAATTAGCTTGCTGACATGGCTATGGCACCAGTTGTCTGTTTCTATGTGGCCCTTTTGTGGGATGCTTGTGTCAGCTGTGGGTCAGATATGGTGGGCAGTTTGTACTCCTCTGCATACATGTTCAATCACAGTCCTTCCATGTTGGCCTGTACCTATGGGACATATATACGAAACGAGGGAGGTCCCAGGACCAAGCCTTGTGGGATGCCACTTATATCTGGTTTGTAGTCTGACATGGCTGCAGCATGTCTGACCATGTCTGTTCTGTCCTTGGTCTGGTTTGCAACCCCTCTACTGACATAGGGGTTTATATTTAAGCTGGTGAACACATCTATACTGAACACGTAGGGTATTGTATGGAAGCATGTGCAAGGCCCAGCTACGCTGTGTGGACCACATTGCCCTCATCAATGACCTTAATGACTGTTTTACATGGGTCAAACATGTTTAGGGTTAGGATCTGCACTTATAACAGCCACACTGGGTAGGGTCCGGTGTCAGTAGGTCCCCGATAGCTTTATGTCTGCGGTACATGCTGATCCTTTCCATAGCTGTGCAGACCAAGCTTGTCAGGATTCTGGGGTGGTAGTTTGCAGTATCCATTCAGGCAATACCTTTGTTGAGAAGGACCACTGTTTTTGTACACTGCTCTTTGGGTACATATCCTGCGGTAAGGCTGACATTGAGCAGTAGTGTGATTTGGCATTCCATTCTTCTTGGAGTCCATGTTGGACTCAGCCCAGGACACCAACTCATACCTTTGCTGCTGTGTGTTTTGCTTTGTAGACGCTGGCTGTTACCTCAGCATCTGCAATGTCAGGGGGCCAGCAGTCTGCTGGGATAGATATTTTGCATTCTGGGGGTTTGCACTGCACCTGTCAGGTTGTATGTTGGCAATATGTGTGTGTGTTTGGTATGTTGTTTGTAATATTTGTGTGATTCGGAGCATATCTGTGAATTCCCAACATGGTTCCTACCAGCAGTTGAGTAAGCCTTAGGATTATCCTTAGTGTCCTGTACAATTTGTATCTTCATAGGTTCATAGGTTCATACTAGGCTATCCACCCTAGGGCATTTGTAAGCCTAGCCAGAGAGTGTGTGTCTTTCGCCGCCCCTTGCTATGTGAATATTATGGCCATTTATGATTTACTTTACTGTGCCTCTGTTTGGACGTGACACAGTGAAGACCCTCAGTGTACATCTACGATCATCCATCCACTTGGCAATATTCCTGTTGAGGGGTGTCAGTGAGGGGCACTGCCTAACATGGAGTGGGATCCTGTTCCAGGGTGTGGGGAGCCTCTGGGTTATGTATCTGTCCCTCCAGCACATCCTATTTCATTATGTGTTGAGGTTGACATCTCTCACTCTCACAGCTCCAATGGCTTTGATTTTCCTGGGGTGGAGCATGTCCATTACTCCTGTGTTGGACATGGCCTTGTACAACAGACATACAATGCCTCTGTGTAGGCAGTATGTGACTGCATTCAGCTGTGGTGTCTACAGCCAGGCAGCATATGACATATATTTGAGACCCTTTATCCTCTTGGTGAGGTACCTTTGAGGTCTTTCTAACCACTGCAGGTGTCAGGTAAGGTACATCCCATATGAGTCATTGTACTAGATTATGGGTCTGATAAGAGAACAGTACAGGGGCACAATGACCTCTGTTGATGTAGATGTGAATCCTTTCATGATACGGTGTCCAATATAGACAGTCTTCCTAGCCACATTGGCAATGTGAGTGTCACATAACAGGTTACTGTCCACTTGTGTCCCTAGGTCCCTGATTACTCCTTGCATACATAATGGTTTACCATCTATGTGGTAATTTGTGAGTACCTTGTTTTGTATTTGGTGGGACATTCATACTGTCCAGTGCCTTCAGGACGTCTGGGTGGGGTTCCTGTGTGTGAGAGTGTGGTCTGTAGCATGCTACAGACTGTACAGCAGTTTTGACTACAGTTAGGTGCACATGGGTGGCCTCCGCTGCTTCGTGCATTGTCAGTTACCTGGATGTATGGGTGTCTGTGCTGCATATGGATGCTCCCCCTCCTTTTATGTTTTTGTCCAGGTTTTGGGGCCATAACGCATGATATGAGGTATAACCTGGTAGTGCTGGTGTGCTGTCAGTAGGCTTGCAGCAGGTTTCTGTCACTGCACAGACATTGATGTTCTCCATACTGGGAAGGGTCTCAGGAGCATGCATATTGCGGTTTACACATCTGGCATTGGTCAGCATTACCCTTATGTTTCTTACCACTTATGTTTTCTAGGGTGGTGGGTTAGTCTTTTCAGCCTTGCCTAGGTATGGCTCTAAGGAGGTGGCAAAAGCCTTATCCAATATCCAGACGCCCAGGGGTAACACGTGCAAGCCATCCCTGGAACAGCAGCATGGCTTGTCATGCATGACATCTCAAGCAGACAGACATTAGATCCTCTTGGACTGACAGCTGTAGTTGTGCCACCTGTTAAAGCTGATCATTCTGTGTTAGTACTGTGGCATCATTCTTGGTGAGGGTAGGATGCTGCAAATGGCCAGTGTCATACCGGCCTGGAGTACATACTCAGAGAGCTCATCCATGTCTCTTTTCATGTAGTCCAGGGAGGTACATCTCAGGTCATTCACACCAGCATGGACAATGACTGCTTCATACTTCTACTTGCTTTGGGGTGACCTGCTTACTTGTGTTATGTGGCATATTGTAGTAGCCTACAGGCAGCTTACTGTACACTTTCCCTTGTTCAGTCTGGTGAGTGGGACAGCAGTGTGTCTGCCTATAGAGACACCTATTACAACTGTATCAGGCATGTTGTTTCTCCTTCTGGCCTGTGACTGTTTGGCACACCAGCTTTGTGTACTATGTGTTGCATGTGCTATGTTTGGAGGTTGTGGTTGCTTGGGGGTCTGCTTTGGAGGCCTCTGTTGGTGTGGTGTGTTTGTAATTAGGGCCTCCGGGAATGTTTGTCTGTGTTTATGTGTTTGGTTTACAGTTGTGATAGGTCTATGTGGGACTGGGTTTGTGGTGTGTGTGTGGTTGCCTTTTCCTCCTGACTAGTTTTGACAGTACTGAGTTGGGGGAGCTCAGCCTCCGGTTTGGATAAATGGTTGCATCTCTCACATATATTTGTATTTATTGGGGGGAGTTGAGGGTTGTCTGTGTACTTGGGGCAGGTGTAACATTGCCTCAGGATTCACAGATTCTACTTGTTGTAGCTGGCCTTAGTGGATTGTATGTGTGGACATATTTTATTGCCATACTACTGATCAGTGATTACTTCCCTTTTATGTTTGCTTTATCATGTAGTAGCTTCCTCATTCTCTTGCATGGTTTGGTAATGGCTGGAGTCCAGCATGCCAGATGCCTGTGTGTATGGCATTGTGTCTTGTTGTTATTTGTGATTGCATAATCCAAGCATTCCTGGCTGTGTTCATGGAATGCCTGTATAACAGGTTCTGCAGTGTGTCCCATATTTTGCACCTGCACAGGGCCTTTAATGGATTCCACATCAGTTTGGAGGGGTGCAACTTATGCTTTACACATGTTTTTCACTGTGGTTTTCTGGCCAGGGACTGTGGTCAGGATGTGTATATCCGGTGTGATTACTCTATGGTCTGGTCTTACCAGTGAGGGATACACTTCTCATCTTGACATCCAGTACCCATGTTGCTGATTATCACATCCAGTATGCTTACCTCTCTTGTGGGAGTGGTACATTGTTCCTGGGCATTTTGGTTCATGGATTCTAGGAACTTTTCTCCTACAGTGTTGGTGCTAGTATAATGCTCCCAGTGTATGTCTGGGTATTTTCGGTCAACCAATATAATGTGGTTTGGGGAGCTTGATATATTCATATATTCCAACATAGGCCAGGTGCAGTTCCTGGTGTTAGGATGGTAGTCTGTAGCAGGCTATATACTGGGAGGCAGTTTTAGCCACTGGTACTTGACCATGGCTAGTCCATGCTGCTTCTTGTTGTGGTACCAACATGGGGGTGTGGTTATCCTTGACAATTATTGCTAGTCACCCTCCTTTTGTAGCTTGTTCCATGTTTTGAGGCTGTACAGCACAGTATGAGGTGTAACCTGGTAGTGTTAGGGTGCTGATGTGAGCCTTGACCCAGTTTTCTGTTACAGGACAGATATCAACATTCTCCATACTGGGTGCGTTTACACTGCATGCATCTTGCTGTTTAGACTTCTGGCATTGGGTAGCATTACATCTAGGTTCTTATCCCTTGTGGTACCTATGGAGGTGGGTTTGTGTTTTGAGACTTACCTATTCAGGGCACGCTGTGGGTACTGACAGCCTTTGCCAGTATCCATGAGGCCTGGACTGATAGGTGCACACAAACCTAGCAGGTGGTGCATCATGTCATGCTCAGCATGTCATCCCAGGCTGGAACACATTGGCTCCCCTTTGACTAACTGCATTACTTCAGCCAATTATTGCAATTGATCATCCCATTGTCATATTGTGGCTTCATGCTTGGTGAGGGTGGATGTTAGTCAGGGTCCTCAAGTGTGCATATGGTACATGGTGTTACATTACTTAACACATGGCATTCATGCCTCAGGTGGTGCTGCAGGGCTGCCTCTGTCGGATGCACATATTACACTCCCTGTACATGTTTGAGAGCAGGTCGTGTCATTTTAGGCATCCATGTTATTATATGAGTGAGTCAGAGAGGGGTATCATTCCCAGGGTTCCTACTGAGCCAGTGTATGTGCTATGCGTTGCCTCTTTGCCAAGGCCAGGGCATACTGGGCACGCCTTCTTCTGCCTACTGGAGCAGGCTCAGGTTGTTCCTCCTCTGGGTCCGCTCTGCCTGTGATGGCCTTGGCAATGGAGGGGGGCTGTTTGGCCCGGCCCTATGCTGGTCCTGCTGCAGCTGTTTTCGCAAGATCATATTATGTAGCATAGCACATACCATGACAATTTGGGTACATGTAGTTGGTGAGTACTGCAAGGCTCCACCAGATGTGTCTAGACACCGGAACCGTGATTTGAGCAGCCCAAACACACGCTCTGTTACATTACGTGTTTGTGCGTGTGCCTCATTATGGCATTCCTGTTCAGGTGTGTGTGCGTTTCTGATGGGTGTCATCAGCCACGGCTCCAGTACATAACCTGCATCCCCCACTAGGTGTCCGTGTAGGATGTCCCCATTGGCAAATGTCTGGTACAGCTGCGTCAAATGCCAGATGTGGGAATTATGGTAGCTCCCAGGGCAGCCAGCACACACATTCATTATTATGCCCTGGGCATCACACACAACTTGGCAGTTGATGGAGGGGAAGCCCTTGCGGTTAATGTAGGCCCTACCCCGCTCACCGGCTGGTGCTTTGATGCGTATGTGTGTGCAGTCTATTGCACCCACTACCTCAGGGTATTCCGCTATTTGCTGGAAGAGGCGCATATTGCTGGCCAATACCTCACGGGCATTGGGGAAATATACATGATCACCGACATGTGCTGACATGGCATCCAGGAACTGGTGCAGTACCCTGGAGGCTGATGCTTGTGATATCCCCATCATATCACCAGTTGGTCTCTGGAAGGTACCTGTTGCTAGTATTCTTAGGCCAACACATACCTTGGTTTCCACTGGGATGGGTTCCCCTCTGTTTGTTCTGTGTGTGAGGCGTGGCATGCACAGCTCGACAATTTGCTGCAGGAGGTCTCTGTCCACTCTATAGCGCTCTACTATCTCCAGCTCATGTAACCAGTGGTAGATGACCCTGGGCCTGTACACTCTTCTCCGTCTCCTCACTGTGGGTTGTCTGGCACCATCTGCATTGTCACCACCCTCAGCAAGTCGCCTATGTCTCATTATGACAGCTATGGCAGCCCCTAGCATTTCTGCTCTGAGTTCAGCTTTTTCAGTTTTCACTTCTAATAGCTTACTCCTGTCTTGCAGTGTCTCTTGAGAGATACATCCTGCACTGCTGTTTGCAGAGTTTTAAGTGCTTGGCTGAGCTACTATTTTGCCTGTGTAATTGCCTGCTTCTAATTGTTTTCACCTGCTAGCTCCAGCGGTATTCCCTGCTAGCTTCCTACTAATTCTGTTGCTTCCTTTTTCCTCTATGTTTCCTCAGCATACCAGCAAAAACACACTCACAGTGGCTTACACGCGTGCACACATGCTTACACGGTTCGGAATCTGCTTATTCGGATTAAAACGTGCGCACACCAGTGCAAACAGTGTTACAACTTTGCCAACAGGCTCCCACATGCTCAGTCTGCCTTACACGTGCACACACTGTCCTACCCGCGCCTCATGGCGTGCACACATGTGCATGCATGCCCAGCAAGAAACTTTGGTGTAAGTAACAGTGTACACCTTCCATTTCTTGACTTTCCCATGCTTATCTTGTGGCACTCCTCTTTCCATGATCTGTGTCTGTCATCTGTCATGTAACACTAACCTCCAATGAACTGCATTTCTTTCTACCATTCCCCCCTGTGATGCCACTTATCTCCTACTCTAGTCCTCCCCCTTATGTATCTCTTACACTACTCAGAATGTGCTCATTTGCTATGTGACAGTGGGATTCAGTATCCTAACCCTCATTTACATCAGATTGCCTACTAATGCTTAGTTACATGTCTTAGACTCAGCTTCCCCCCTTAGCAACCACTAAACGGTGGCCATGTTGTTTTTGGTCTGCTGGTCCCTGCATTGTAATTCCATGCATTGCATAAAACCCACATTTGTGGGTTTATAACCTTCATCTTTATGTTTTATACAGCGCAGCCCGTTTGCGCGGGGCTGCGCTGCGTTTAAACATATTTTTTTAATATTTGCATCGTGTCCACATATTTGTCCATTGGCATGCTACCTGGCACATATGCACCCTTTATTTGGAGCTGACATGGCTCCATTGTGAATTTTGCAGAAACGTACTCAGTTGTCAACTGAGTACATTTCTGCAGCTAAAACGGCTCTTACACGGGCTGCTTTCTGTTTCATGGATCGCTACTCTACCTCATTTGCATACCTTTCGGCTGCAAGTGAGGTATTTAGCATATCCACGCCCAGTCCATGTAAGAGACGTTTTAGCTGGTCTCTTACACAGAGTTTCGGGCTGTTCCTGTATCGCGAGGCTTGCATGGAGTCTTACACTCCGTGCAAGCCTTCGTGAATCCTGCCCCAAGTGTATGTTTACAGCACAAGTCTCTTTACTAGTACATTTTAGAGCTGATAGGTATGTTCATGATGGTTTAGGAAAGCAATTTGATTGATTTTATCTCATCTTTCAAACTGGGAATTTTTTTAATTCCATGCATGTGTTGGGGAATTACATTATTTGTTTCTCGATGTTTTAATATGATTCTTTTGTTGTTTCTTTTTGCACTTAGGCCTGGTTATAATATTCTTCACATCATATTCACAGCCATGATTCTTGCAAACATGTCACTTAAACAAATCAAAGTCTGAAAGTCTCAACTTTTCATTGAATGCTTTGCGATAATAAAATCAGTTATTACTGACCATTGGATAAATGACTCCTATAACTCACCACATCTTTGTATTTAGCCTCACTTAATATAAATGGCATTGATAATTCAAGGAAGAGGTCAAACCTTCTGAGATCCCCTAACTTAAACAAACCACAAATAGTATTCCTACAGGAAACACATTTTAAAAATACAGAAAAGGATGCTTGGAAACCAAACACTTATATGATACTAGCTCATGCTTCATTTAAGTCTAAAAGGAGAGGAGTGATGATCCTATGGAAGAATAATATTATCTGCCCTCAAATATTATATAAGCATGAAGACCCTGAGGGACTACTAGCTATCACTGTCCTAAAATTCAGTCATATAATTTGGACATTTGCTAACCTTTACTGGTTCCCAGGACTGGGTGCTTCAACTGCTAAATAACATCTTGAGCTTATTGATAGTATATCAAAAGGGAATCTGTTTCTAGGGGTAATTTTAACTGCTTATTAGATAATTCTGATACAACAAGTAGTCGTCCACTTAGACTAACATCCACTGCTAAAATTCTTAAGAAATGGATACAGTCTCATAATCTGTATGACAGATATAACTCTAAAAATAACAAATCACTCTGTTATACATACACTGATCATAGATTTAAAACTCAAACCAGAATAAAGTCCTTATCTCAAGTGATTTAAAATTAAAGCTTACATCCTTTACTATCCTTCCTTGTACTTTATCAGACCATGATTGTCTTATGTTAGATATGCAAATAGACTTCATGAAACTAAATACTATTACTAGAATTCCTGCCTATATTGCCAAACTAAAAGACTTTAAACCATGGTTATTATCAAAATTAAACTTCTTCTTAGAGACAAATAATAAGTCTGAAACAAACATTATTATGGTTTGGGATGCTCTAAAAGCATATATTTATGGTAAAACTATAGTCTGGTATAAGAAAAAATGTAAGGAATTGGAACTGAAACTACAAAACATACAATCTCAATTAACCTCCTTAAGATCTAAGTCATCACAAACTCAAATAAAAAAAGAAATAGATGCAGTAAACAAGAAATACCAAAATATTTTGGCACACAAAACAAACTTAGCACTAGAAAAAAATGAAATTAAACTCTCATGCTCTTATTCACAAACACATGCACAATTTGTCATTAAGAGCAAAATTGCATTCCAAAGCAAATATCCTAAAATTATTACATGAATGCACTAATAAGACAGTTTCTTTTTTTTCAATAATTTTTATTTTTATTTTACATATATATAAAACACATACATTCCAACTCTTATAACATGGCACATATATAGATAGTATACATTACAGTATAGATAGTAAAAGGCAGGCCACAAAACACAACTATTTATACTATGTACATAGGTTCTTTACCAAAAGTATTTTCAATGTTCTGTGAGCAACATTTATATTCTTACATATACAAGTCCAGTGTTTGTTTGCTGTGGGGTTGTGTGTATATTCCTAGTTACATCTATAGTGTAAACTGCTAGACTTCCAAAACAAACTAAAACAAAAACCGAGAAAAAGATGTTGGTAAGTCAGCTCCAAGGGCTAGGCACATGCAGGTACAAAAATTCAGGTAACTGTAGGTTATAGTCCAATCCAATGTACTTAATACCAGAAGTTATAAAAACACTGCTTTATTCACCAAGCCAAAATAAAAGTACTTTCAATGTTCTGTGAGCAACATTTATATTCTTACATATACAAGTCCATTGTTTGTTTGCTGTGGGGTTGTGTGTATATTCCTAGTTACATCTATAGTGTAAACTGCTAGACTTCCAAAACAAACTAAAACAAAAACCGCTCAGGCTGAAATTCTGGTGACACGCTTTTAATATTTTAAAACATTTAAAACTTTTTTAACAACGCTTTTCGTCCAACCCATTGGTTGGACTTCATCAGAAACATTGACAATTTGATTCCCAATTGTATATATAATGTACATAAGCTATAAAGCCCGCCAAAACTCAAGTAATCAATTTCACATCTTAAAGTGACAGGCTCCTTAAGCTGATGAATAACTTGAAAACAAATCGCAAATGTTTTAAAGAGGTTGACTTTGTCCTATATATTTATTATATTTTTATACTATTGAACAAACTTATAAAACCATAATCAAAAAATCATTATCTATTGATACATATTAGTTTAAATGTCTACAAAATCAATCTAACAATTTTGACAGTTTTTAAACGGGTTTTTAACACGCCTTTAGAAAATTAAAAAAAAAAAAATTTTTAAATTATGAATCAACAGGTTCACTCCAAAGAAGTTATATAGTTAGCAACTTGCCAAGGATGCCCTTGTTTCTATATAGGAAAAACAGAGTGCAGGCTAAGAGATAGGGTTTATGAGCATCTTAGGAGCATTAATTTACATAAGGAGGAACATGCTCTAGCTAGGCATATTATGGAGTATCCTGAACATAAATTTTGCTTTAGAGTTATTGATCTAATCAAACAGGAAATGAGAGGAGGCCCTTTTAATCTACTCTTGGAAAAGAGTGAACTTTTATGGCAGATTAAGCTCAATGCTTTCACATATCCAGGGCTTAATGAAAAATGTTCCTTAATGTGCATTTTGAAGCTTAAGAGCTTAGAGAGGTAATGGAACCAATAAATGATTTTCTTTTATCGGCATTTATGATCACCTCTCATATTATGAAAGAGCATCATAGTAGGTGTTATCATAAATCAATATAAATATGCACGGCTTACTGAGTAAGGAATTTGTGTATTACTTATTGTAAATAATTAGTAATTAATAATAAGTAATTGATCTTGATGGTTAGATGTATTGAAACGCTGTTAAGTGGCTCTTTGATGGCTATATGGAGATGAGCATAATATGAATAGGTATTATAGTTCAGGTAATCAATTTTGCTCAGTTAGCCAGTATAGTACTGATGTGAAATTGATAAATAAGATCATTAGACACATCAGTGCTGCATGTCATTAATATTTTCATTAATATTATCATCAAGATACTTGTAATCATTCATGAACCCATTGATTCATAATTAAAAAAAATATATATTTTTTTAATTTTCTAAAGGTGTGTTAAGAACTCATTTAAAAACTGTAAAACTTGTTAAATTGATTTTCTAGACATTTAAACTAATATGTCTCAATAGATAATGATTTTTTGATTATGGTTTTATAAGTTTGTTCAATAGTATAAAAATATACCTAAATATATAGGACAAAGTCAACCTCTTTAAAACATTTGCGATTTGTTTTCAAGTTATTCATCAGCTTAAGGAACCTGTCACTTTAAGATGTGAAATTGATTACTTGAGTTTTGGTGGGCTTTATAGCTTATGTACATTATATATGCAATTGGGAATCAAATTGTCAATATTTGTCTTTTACTTCTGATGAGGTCCAACCAATGGGTTGGACAAAAAGCGTTGTTAAAAAAGTTTTAAACGTTTTAAAATATTAAAAGCCTGTCACCGGAATTTCAGCCTGAGCGGTTTTTACATCTATAGTGTGCTTTTGTGTGTTTTTTTGTGCTGACTTATGCTAAGATGATGTTAAAGGTTTGTTCCCAAGTTTCCAGGTTTTTTGAGTTTTTATTTCTTTTGTTAATTACCAATTTGTATGCTAGGAGATGTTTTATGGCCATTTTTTGAACCCTCCCAAGAAATATTTAGAGGTTCTAACCATTTGAATGCTATGTATAGCTTCATTAGTAAAACAGTGTTATGAATGTATTTGTTTGGTTTCCTGATATGTTTGTTGGGGGGGATATGGAGAAGAGTAAATCCACATGTTAGTGCTGATGTTTCATAGCCTATTTTTTGCAGTTGTATTTTAAGGGAGTTCTTTAATTTGTACACACATTTGCAGCTCCAAAAGGCATGGATTAAATCTGCCTCCTGATTCTTACTGTGTAAACAGAATGCTGATTTAGATGTGTTGCATTTATGGAGTATTTTAGGTGTGAGGTATGCATTATTATTAATCATGAGCTGTGTGTATTTCAATTTTTTAAGGGGTATTGTTTTCAAGGTTAGATTGATAGCGTGTCTTATCTTTTGTTCTTCAATTGGTGGTTTTAATTTTCTCCAATAATCAGAAAAAAGAAGAGCCTTCTGATATTTAACTTCACTTATAATTTTCTATGTGTTAGTTATTGTTTTCCTTTTAGAAAGAATAATCTTCCATAGTAATGCACAGTTATCCATGTCACTATTGTGTACAATATTGTTTTGGAGGTAACTGGAGCAAAGTTCTTTGATTTGTCTTAGTATGATTGTGTATGATTTGGGTAGGTTAAGTTTACTTCTCATCTCTTGGATTGTGCAGTTATGGTAGGGGTAAATGTCCTGTATTCTTTTGTGTTTTAGTAGAGGAAGAGTGCTAAGTTCTAACATTGTGTTGTTAATTTTTAGATTTGGGTTTTTATGTAAGGGACCATCACTGGGCAGAGGCTTAAGGAGGATAAAAAGACTTTGTGTTATATTAATAGTGTTTCAAAGGTTCAATAATATTGTAAGCTTGTATTTCTTTTTTGTTTAGAAAAGGGAGAGCTTTGGGATTAATGCCTAGTGCTTTAGTGTACCTGTAATATATTGTTACTCAAGGAGAAGTCCAAGTGTTCAGTATCAGATTGTGCTCCACTATTCTCAAAATTCTGTTAGTGTTAATAATAGAATAGTAAAGTTTGAAGTCTGGAAGATTCAGACCCCCCCCCTTAGTCTTGGGGAGAAAGAGTTTTTGATATGAGATTCTTCTTTTTTTATGTTCCCGTACAAATTTAGGTAAGATGGTGTGTAGTTGATTGTAGAATTTATTGTGTATAGTTATCTGTGATGTCATGAATATATATGTTATTCTAGGTAGTATATTCATTTTAATTACTGTTATCTTAGAGAGGAATGGTAGTTTGAGACTATTTCATCGTTTACAGTCTTGTACTATAACTTGCCATTTGTGTATTATATTGTGTTGATAGAAGTCCCTTTTATGCTGAAAAAAGGTGATTCCCAAGTATTTTGTTTCTTGTTTTATTTTTATTGAATCTAAGAATTGAAATAGTGAGATACATTTGGGGGAGTCTTAAAGGAAAGATACTGGTTTTATTAGGGTTTAATTTGTAGTTGGACATGGTCAAGAATTGTTCAATTGTTGTTATTATTTTGGTTATGTCTGAGCTTGGGGTGGTAAAATATATGTTCAGATCATCAGCAAAGGCTGTGAGATAAACTTTAAAATTGAATTTTGATGTTTAATTGACTACCTAAAAGTTGCTTTAAATTCAACTTTCTGACAAAAAGTTTCACATCACAAATTGTTTGTGCTATATTCATTTTGCAAGAAGGTACAAATGTTAAACCTTTTGATAAGATATCGGCCAGTTCCTCCGTAACATGAAAAGATGAAAAGTTATATACTGAAAAGTCCTGTTGCATGTTCTTCACTATTGCCAATGCATTATATTGTAGGTTCAGCGATGCTACCTTTTGTAATTGTGGTTCTTCCTCCTGTTCCATTGCTTCTTCTGGTTGCGCTGAGGAAAGCCCTGTTTAGAATTAGAAGTGGAGGATTGTTGATTATTTCTTACCTCATTGCTACTATTGCTGTTATTGTTATTATTACATTCTCTAATTTTTTTCACTCCTTCTAATATTGTCACTCTGAATGTCTCCTCTGACAATATTATTATGCACTTCTCCTTGTTGTGGCTCCTCCTCAAAAAATGCGGAGGAGTTTTGCTGCACAGCTAAATCATCAATCATTCTGGATTTCGGCATCTGTTGATTAGCCCATGCCTGTGAGACCGGAGGTGGTGGGTATGCTGTCCCTGCTTTTACTTCTTACACTTTTCTAATGCACACCCCTTGTATCAAAAAAAGTCAGTGGTCAAGGGTCAGCTAGTTAGAGCTGCATGAATGATCACCACAGAGGAGAATTTTGAACAAGAATGTTTGAGTTTGAAACAAATATTTTTGAATAGAGCATATCCCATTCATTTTCTGGAATCCTTAATTGAAGAAGTAAAGATTAAAGAACAAATGGTTATTTTAAACCTATATTGAAGCAGCAAACTGCCCTGTATATCAATAATTGTGTCCCATCAATGGCTGCCTCAAGGCAGAGTTTGATGGTACATTCAAATAATGTAGATTTTAATTCAGCCTGTATATTGAGATTTTCATTAGACTTTATTGGTATTAAAGAAATTATAATGAAAAATTGGGCAATATTAAATGATGATTATATGTTGACATCTAAGCTTGGCACTGCTCCTAATATAATATGGAAAAAAGGTACAAACTTTAAAGAATTATTTCAAAGGCATTTATATGCCAAGTCATCATGTTTTAATGTGGGCATGATGCAATGTGGCAATTGTCCATATTGCCATTTAATGGCCCCGGGTATGAAAATAGATATCAATGGGGTCAAAATTTGCATCAAAGGCAAATTTAATTGCAACTCCAAAGGAGTTATATAGTTAGCAACTTGCCAAGGATGCCCTTGTTTCTATATAGGAAAAACAGAGTGCAGGCTAAGAGATAGGGTTTATGAACATCTTAGGAGCATTAATTTACATAAGGAGGAACATGCTCTAGCTAGGCATATTATGGAGTATCCTGAACATAAATTTTGCTTTAGAGTTATTGATCTAATCAAACAGGAAATGAGAGGAGGCCCTTTTAATCTACTCTTGGAAAAGAGTGAACTTTTATGGCAGATTAAGCTCAATGCTTTCACATATCCAGGGCTTAATGAAAAATGTTCCTTAATGTGCATTTTGAAGCTTAAGAGCTTAGAGAGGTAATGGAACCAATAAATGATTTTCTTTTATCGGCATTTATGATCACCTCTCATATTATGAAAGAGCATCATAGTAGGTGTTATCATAAATCAATATAAATAAGCACGGTTTACTGAGTAAGGAATTTGTGTATTACTTATTGTAAATAATTAGTAATTAATAATAAGTAATTGATATTGATGGTTAGATGTATTGAAACGCTGTTAAGTGGCCCTTTGATGGCTATATGGAGATGAGCATAATATGAATAGGTATTATAGTTCAGGTAATCAATTTTGCTCTGTTAGCCAGTATAGTACTGATACGAAATTGATAAATAAGATCATTAGACGCATCAGTGCTGCATGTCATTAATATTTTCATTAATATTGTCATCAAGATACTTGTAATCATTCATGAACCCATTGATTCATAATTAAAAAAAAAAAAATTTTTTTAATTTTCTAAAGGCGTGTTAAAAACTCATTTAAAAACTGTAAAACTTGTTAAATTGATTTTGTAGACATTTAAACTAATATGTATCAATAGATAATGATTTTTTGATTATGGTTTTATAAGTTTGTTCAATAGTATAAAATATATACCTAAATATATAGGACAAAGTCAACCTCTTTAAAACATTTGTGATTTGTTTTCAAGTTATTCATCAGCTTAAGGAGCCTGTCACTTTAAGATGTGAAATTGATTACTTGAGTTTTGGCGGGCTTTATAGCTTATGTACATTATATATGCAATTGGGAATCAAATTGTCAATATTTGTCTTTTACTTCTGATGAAGTCCAACCAATGGGTTGGACAAAAAGCGTTGTTAAAAAAGTTTTAAACGTTTTAAAATATTAAAAGCCTGTCACCGGAATTTCAGCCTGAGCGTTTTTTACATCTATAGTGTGCTTTTGTGTGTTTTTTTGTGCTGACTTATGCTAAGATGATGTTAAAGGTTTGTTCCCAAGTTTCCAGGTTTTTTGAGTTTTTATTTCTTTTGTTAATTACCAATTTGTATGCTAGGAGATGTTTTATGGCCATTTTTTGAACCCTCCCAAGAAATATTTAGAGGTTCTAACCATTTGAATGCTATGTATAGCTTCATTAGGAAAAAAAAGTGTTATGAATGTATTTGTTTGGTTTCCTGATATGTTTGTTGGGGGGGATATGGAGAAGAGTAAATCCACATGTTAGTGCTGATGTTTCATAGCCTATTTTTTGCAGTTGTATTTTAAGGGAGTTCTTTAATTTGTACACACATTTGCAGCTCCAAAAGGCATGGATTAAATCTGCCTCCTGATTCTTACTGTGTAAACAGAATGCTGATTTAGATGTGTTGCATTTATGGAGTATTTTAGGTGTGAGGTATGCATTATTATTAATCATGAGCTGTGTGTATTTCAATTTTTTTAAGGGGTATTGTTTTCAAGGTTAGATTGATAGCGTGTCTTATCTTTTGTTCGTCAATGGGTGGTTTTAATTTTCTCCAATAATCAGAAAAAAGAAGAGCCTTCTGATATTTAACTTCACTTATAATTTTATATGTGTTAGTTATTGTTTTCCTTTTAGAAAGAATAATCTTCCATAGTAATGCACAGTTATCCATGTCACTGTTGTGTACAATATTGTTTTGGAGGTAACTGGAGCAAAGTTCTTTGATTTGTCTTAGTATGATTGTGTATGATTTGGGTAGGTTAAGTTTACTTCTCATCTCTTGGATTGTGCAGTTATGGTAGGGGTAAATGTCCTGTATTCTTTTGTGTTTTAGTAGAGGAAGAGTACTAAGTTCTAACATTGTGTTGTTAATTTTTAGATTTGGGTTTTTATGTAAGGGACCATCACTGGGCAGAGGCTTAAGGAGGATAAAAAGACTTTGTGTTATATTAATAGTGTTTCAAAGGTTCAATAATATTGTAAGCTTGTATTTCTTTTTTGTTTAGAAAACGGAGAGCTTTGGGATTAATGCCTAGTGCTTTAGTGTACCTGTAATATATTGTTACTCAAGGAGAAGTCCAAGGGTTCAGTGTCAGATTGTGCTCCACTATTCTCAAAATTCTGTTAGTGTTAATAATAGAATAGTAAAGTTTGAAGTCTGGATGATTCAGACCCCCCCCCCTTAGTCTTGGGGAGAAAGAGTTTTTGATATGAGATTCTTCTTTTTTTGGGTTCCCATACAAATTTAGGTAAGAAGGTGTGTAGTTGATTGAAGAATTTATTATGTATAGTTGTCTGTGATGTCATGAATATATATGTTATTCTATGTAGTATATTCATTTTAATTACTGTTATCTTAGAGAGGAATGGTAGTTTGAGACTATTCCATCGTTTACAGTCTTGTACTGTGACTTGCCATTTGTGTATTATATTGTGTTGATAGAAGTCCCTTTTATTCTGAAAAAAGGTGATTCCCAAGTATTTTGTTTCTTGTTTTATTTTTATTGAATCTAAGAATTGAAATAGTGAGATAAATTTGGGGGAGTCTTAAAGGAAAGATACTGGTTTTATTAAGGTTTAATTTGTAGTTGGACATGGTCGAGAATTGTTCAATTGTTGTTATTATTTTGGTTATGTCTGAGCTTGGGGTGGTAAAATATATGTTCAGATCATCAGCAAAGGCTGTGAGATAAACTTTAAAATTGAATTTTGATGTTTAATATGTAGGAAAAGTGCTTCTAGGTAAAGGTTAAACAGGAAAGGTGATAGTGGGCATCCTTGTCTCATTCCATTTTTTATCATGATTCTATTTGACCAGGTTTTATTTATGTGTAGGGTTATGTAAGGGTTACTATATAGAATTGTGATTATTTGTATGAATTTATTAGGAAAGCCAAAGAAGGGTAGTGTTTGAAGCAAAAATTCTAGGTTCACCCTATCAAATGCCTTGTGTGCATCTACTACCATTGTATACATGTGGGTTTTTCTCTGGTTTGCAAATGATATTAATGCTTCTAGGGTTAGAGTGTTGTCGCTGGTCTGTCTATGTGGTGTGAAGCCAGATTGCTCTGGAGACATGATGTTAGCTATACTACTTTTCATTCTGTTGGCAATTATTGATGTCAGGATCTTTGTATCTATGTTTAGTCAGGCTCTTTGTATCTATGTTTAGTCAGGATCTTTGTATCTATGTTTAGTCAGGATCTTTATATTTATGTTTAGTCAGGATCTTTGTATCTATGTTTAGTCAGGATCTTTGTATCTACGTTTAGTCAGGATCTTTGTATCTATGTTTAGTCAGGATCTTTGTATCTATGTTTAGAAGGGAGATGGGTCTATAGCTGTCTGGGTTTTTAGGGTCTGATTGTTCTTTTAATATACAAATAGTTTTCAAAGCATTGAAGTGAATATCATTTATGTTGTTGTTTATTATATTATTATTATATAGTTTAGTACAAGGTCTAGTATTTTAGCAGTTATGAGGATAAAGCCTTTATAGAATTCTGTTGTAAGGCAATCCAGGTCTGGAGCCTTGTGTAATTTTAGATGTTTAATTGTTGTAATAATTTCATTGAGTGAGATAGGTTTGGTTAACCTTTTCTGTTGATCTATGTCTAGTTTAGGGAATCTTAGTTTTTGAAGGAAGAGAACCCTATCTTTTGCTGTGGTTTGTAAGGACTGTTCCCCATAGGTGTGAGAATAAATTTGTTCAAATATTTTAATTATTTCATCATTTTTTGTATAATTTCTGTCTCTGTAATTTATTTCTGATATATTAGATGTGGTTTTGTGCTAGGTAATAAGTCTGGTCAGTGCTCTGGATGGAATTTGAACTCCTTCCGAGTAGTTAGCCAGGTTTCTTGTTTTGTAGAATGAAAGATTTTTGGCTTCCATCAAGTATAGGTCTCTTTGTAAGTTTAGAAGGGTGTCTTCAGTTTGGTTGTTAAAGTTGTTTTTTAGCTCTTTCTCTAGCTATTCTATTTTATCTTTTAATGTATGTTCCTCTTTTAATTGCATTTTTTATAGTATGATGCTTTGTTGACAAAGATTCCTCTGATTTGAGTTTTTACCGAGTCCCATTCTATGTCTATTGGTACTTGGGTGTTGGAAATGTTTGCAAGGGCTATTTTTAATATTTCCTCCCCCTCTTTTATTACATCCAGTTTGGTTAGTAAATTGGGATTCAATGACCAATTATGGCCTCTATTTGCTAGGTACTTTTTTAATCCCAACTAATATTCAGTGTCATTTTTGAATGGTCCGAGAAAAATCTGGTATGTATGTATGTTGTTGAATCCTTGTTGAAAAATATGTCTGAGATTAAAAAGAAGTCTATTATTGACCATATTTTTATGACATTGTGAATAAAAGGTAAATTTTCCAGGTTTATTATAATTTAATTCATATTTGAATGGGTCATCTAGTTTGAAGTTGTGTTTAAGTTCATTTAGAACTATCGTGGCTTGTTTTTTGTGTTTTATTTGGGTTAGATTTGTCCTTATCTGGGTTTTGATAGGCGTTCCAGTCACCCTCAATTATTATATAGTAATAATAAGATGGTTTTAACTAATAAGGCAGTTTCTGATATCAGAGATACATTAGTAGCCTTTAGATATCATTTCACCAAACATTATTACTCTGATAATATAAAAAAATGTTACAGCCCAAGAATGAATCACTTTAAATTTGAATTCCATCCCAGAAAATGTTAGTACAACTATTGTGAAATGAATCATTCTAAATGTAATCAAAAATAAAATCAAAAATCTCAAAGCACAGATGGCATCATAGCAGAGCTTTATAAGCTTTATCCAGATTCACTTATATCTTTACTTCATAAGACCCTGGTTAAAGTACAAACTAAAAATGTAATCCCTCCCCCTTGGACATACTCCTTGATTACCCCTATTCTTAAATCCAACAAAGATTCACAGCTATGTAAATCATATAGACAAATGTCCTTATTAAATAATGACTACATCATCTTTATGTCTATATTTGTGGACAAAATAAAGGTTCCACTTTCACATTTAGCTCATAATGACCAAACTGGGTTTATTCATAAAAGGCACACTCGTGATAATATCAAAAGAATATTAACATTAATAGAATTCTTAAACAAAGAAAATGAAGAAGCCTTGTTGGTGAGTCTAGACATAGAAAAAGTATTTGACTCTGTAAACTGGGATTTTTTTTGTTTGAAACACTAAAACCATTCTTGTTTCCAATATCTTTCATCAACATGATAAAGGCTATTTATAAAGATAATTTGGCATACATAATATTAGGCCCCTTCACTGCAAATTACATCCCCATAACCAAAGGCACCAAACAAGGTTGCCCTTTATCCCCAATATGATTTGCCATTGTCATAGAAATATTAGCATTATCAGTAAGAAATAATCAAGAAATCAAAGGCATTAATATTTATAATCAATACAATTCTAAGATAGTGGTATTTGCAGATGACTTTCTGTTTACCTTACCCAAGTCAAATCAAGAATTATTAGAACTAGACACAATAATAAATAAATTTCAAAAAAATCAGGCCTCCACTTTAATAAGCAAAAATCTAAACATATTATTCTTAATGACAGAGGGAAATCTCAGCTAGTTAACCAAAGCATTATTGGAGAACAAGTTAATACACTAAACTACTTAGGTATAATCTTATGCAAAAACTAGGAAAAAACAAGAGGAACAAATTATAAAAGCATAATATCTCAGGTAACATACATAAGTAGCTGGAACAATATGCTTTTTTCATTCAAGGACAGAGTGCAATTGTTAAAATGACTCTCCTTCCAAAAATGTTATATATTGTTCTGGCTCTAGATACCCATTCTGGGAATACTTATATTAAACTCTTAAAACTTTATTAAACTTCCTATGGTACCCAAACAAAAATAGGATTGTGTGTATGCATCATATCAGATCTTGGGATGGTGATGGTTTAAGATTGCCTGACTTGGAAACATATATAAAAGCACATCAAATTGGATTGACTCAAATTACAACTCAAATTGGAAAGATCTCCATATAGCTTTAATATAGAATGAAAACTCACTGTCATGTAAAATTCTTTCCAAACATCCCTCCAATAAGTTCTGGTTTCTTCCTAGTCACACTGTTCAATATAATGTGACAAAACCCACAAAACTAAACATAATAAATAACATTATTAACAACTTTAGAAAAATAACATACTCAAAGACAAATATTAAATCCTGGTTTGACCTAATAACCCCCTTTAAAATCACAAAAAAACTTCCCAGATAAACTTCACATTAACATCTTTAATGAATGGGAAACTAAAAATTGTATTTGTTGGAAACAATGTATTAAAGACTTGAAAACTTTGCAATTTCAGCAAATTATGAAAGACTATGGGCAGGATTCACAAAGCCTCCATGTAAGAGTTATAACTCATACACGGAGGCTGCAGTTAAACGGGGTGATGTCAGCATGCTCTGCATATTAATGAGAGCATGCTGAATCACACTGAAGGCCAACACGGTCCATGTAAGACAGTAGGGGGCGTGTCCCTAGGCCGAGCCCTGTAAGCGGACACGCCCCCAGAAGAGGAAAAGTACCCAAAGGAAACACCGACGACAGAGTCCACGGAAATGTGAATAAACAGAACACGACACATGCCCCCACAGACTATGAACAGAAAACATATAAATAAACATTTTTCATATTTTTTTTTAAATTTTAGAAATGTTTAACCGTGAGTGCGCTCGTTTGCGCGGGCGTGCCCATAGCGCAGCTACAGTTAGCAGTCAGTGGGAAAGCATATAAGAACTAAATATGCAAAATAAGCCAGGAAGCAATAGCGTAGCGGTAGAGATGTTGGCTGAAGAGCAGGCATTCATGGTTCGAGCCCCCACAACACCAATTTTTTTTGCAAAATAAGCAGGAAACAAGTCCCTGACAAATATGTACACATAAAACCACAAGTTATGTAAAATGTAATGAAATAGCCCATTTATATTGAAGACATGTGAGGTAAGAAAAGAATAAAAAATGCCAGATGTGCTCATAGCTGAGCTACAGTTTAACAGAGTGAGTGCATCTGCCCGTAGATGAGCAGTGGTTTAACTGGTGCAAAACGAGTGCCCGTAGCTGAGCAGTGGTCTAACATGCTAAATCTATGTGCCCCTAACTGAGCTGAGCGGAATATACATGCTGATAGTCAAATGAGGCATAAAGCAGCGTACCCCATTTGCGCGGAGCTGCTCACCGCGCAAACGAGCTAACCGATGGGCAACGTTGAGCAAGCCGTATCAAAACTGCCTTTACACAGACACACCCCTCAGCATGTCTAGACAGTCATGAAAAATAAAAAGCAGTGGCCAGGTTCGAACCCAGGATACTATACACCATAGTTAAGGTGCAGAACCACTAAGCCACGACAGCAGTACCTGTCAATGCAATAATAGCTAATATATAGGAATGAATACAAACTAGAGCATGACAATGCAGGTTTACTGAAGTTGATACAATTCCAAAATGGCCAATCACAGATATGTGCGGGAAAAACAGACTATATAAGCCCCATAGGCGGGAATACACAGCATAAACGATTGTAGAACTGACCTGCAGGCAGAATGTCAGGAGTAGGAGAGGGTAGTCGCTTTCGAGCACAGAGGTGGGGTGTTGAGGAGTCCAGGTACATGGCCTGGCTCCTAGTCCATAATCATGAGGCCCAACTCATGCAGGGCCAGGTCCTCTGGGGAGCATACAGGGCTGAGGCATGGGACCGGTTGGCTCATGATCTCACCAGTGCCACAGGGATTCCAAGGATTGGTGAGCAGGTCCGTCACCACCATGCGGACCTGAAGAGATGCAAGCAGGACCAACTGAACCTTTGGATCCAGGAGACCCAGCAAACACCCAACGCCCCACTACTGAGTAAGTAACATTTAATTATGTATGTAAAAAATTAAACTAGCTGATATTATGGAGATGTGTATTCCAATATTACTTCATTTATATTACAGCTGCAGGTGTCCGTTCTGCAAACCGCAGAGCCTATGGCGATAGGCTGGTGCGGTTGCGCCACCAGGCAGGTCAGTAATCCACTACCAGTAACTTTAAAGAAATATAAAAGTATGACAGTCAGCAAAAGAGTGCAGTGTAGTCAGTAAGGAATAAAATCTGCAAGTAACAGTGTGAAAGTGTATGCAAGTATTGCTTGATTACAAGAGTTTTCAGACTGTAAGTTTAACCTAAACATGAAACTGTCCGACATATATTCTGAAATAAAAATGCCCTGCCTGTAAGAAAATAGTACACAACCTGCAGCAGGCTGAAAAGTATAGCTGCAGAAGATGATGAAATCACATGTGTGAAATATATCCCTGTGGAAATACTGAAACATGACAGAAGTGAGACTGCTGGAAAGGATTGTAATAACTACTGTTAAAACATGTCAATAAAGCCTAAAAGTACCATCCTGAATAGTAAAATGAAAGCAAGTGAGAGAGTGTGAGAAAGTGTCATGAATCCAGCAATACAGTAGTAATAACCCCTGAATAAAGTATACTGCAGTCAAGACAGAATGAAATGCATGTGAGATTCAAAACCAAACAGCGAAATCTGTTGAAAGTGTTGCTGCATGTGGAATGTGTATCCCAAAATCTGGATATGTTGCTCTCAGTCTGAAAATACGCAGATAGGATGATTGTCTGATATACCAAACATCCACACTTGTCTACAGCTATATAAAGCAAATGTAGCAAGATGATGTAGCTGAACAAAGCTAGATATGAATGTGTATGAAGAACACTAAAATGTATATTGATGTTGCAGTAACAGTCCTATCACCAAGGTGAAATAGTTATCATATAGGAAACTGTAGTTAGAACAGTAGTGTGTATATAACTGTAGCTATTAGAAATGTACAGCATATGTATTGTTATTCGAAGGTGTTAATATTACTGTTTTTACCCTACCCTATAACCACATATAACCCATTCCACGTGAAAATGGTATGTGCAATCACAATTAACACCCCTGGACGTTTGTCCTGTTGGGTCATAAATATCTGCATGTCTGTTGATGCATCTGCCCTGTTCATACATCCGCACCTGATGGCCTGTTGCCATCAATTAACCCTGCATGTTGTTGGACTGTGTATTTCTGTTCAAATTATGCATGTGTTATGCACGCTGTTCAATGGTGTGAATATCTGGGTGTTTGGTTAATGGGAATACTAATGCATGCTGTTACAACTAATTGTGAATGGTATTATATGTCACTAACCCAAACTGTCATGACGACATAATGCAAAACATAGGACGACAGGGAAGGCGGGTTCCAGCGGACCCACCTCTCCCACCTCAGTTGGCGAGTGCACCTGGCACTAGTGCCAAGTCCGGACCCTCCTCCGGTGGCCCTGTGCCACCTGCGGGTGGAAGCGCTGCAGGGGATGGGGCTCACCCCCCCTCTGCAAGTGTGGCTGGAGGAGAACCACCACTCACCCTCCGTAGCATCCAGACTGTGGTGCGTAGGGAGATTCGGGACTCTGTCCTTGAGCCCCTACGCCAGCTTGAGGCACTGGTGGCGCAACTAATGGGCATACCTGTTGCCCCGCCTACACAGCCCCCAGCACAGCCCCATCCTGGGCAGTGAAGGAACAGTGGCAACTGCCTATGGGTGGGGATATCAGTTCCACTGTTGCCATCTGTGGGCTCATGGGCTCTGGATATCCAAACCTCCGTCCCCATCAATTATGTAACCCCCCCACACGTGTCATACACCGTCCCTGTATGCGTCTTGTTTGTTTTGTCTGTTTACCTACCCAACCTACCTCCCCAGTTGTACCGACTTCCTTCACCTGACATACCACTCTCACCTGAAAAAAAAAAATTACACCCCATACATAGCTGCCCATTCCGCACACATGTCTGCTGGACATGGAACCTATCAATTACAATTGGCTGTACAACAAGTATTATTGTTGTCCTGACACCTCTCTCAGGGGTGGAAGGTTTCAAATGTCACACCAAATTACATACATATGCACAGCTGTTGCTGATGAAGAAATGGGCAGCTATGGGCCTTACCTACATCCCTCCTGCACATCCCAAGCTTGTTTCCCTACTGTCTTACCCTCTTTGTGACCCCTTTTTCACCACTTTCCTGTCTCCCCATTTTCTTTTCTTTCAAAGAAAATAGCGCGGGTGTGCGCCAGAGTAAGCACCGTTAAGCGGTTGTAAGCGGGTGTGCATGGAGCTAACCGCCAGTACGCATGCGTGAGCTCCACGCAAACCAGCACTAGCCCGGTTACAACTGCTTAAAAGTGCCTTAGTCACTGTGATTGACAGGTCCTGTACTCAGTTCAAAAGAAAAATAAAAGCCCACTGTCAGTCCCGAACCCAGGACCTTGGAAACACTAGTCTGTACGACCTACCACTAAGCCATGACTCTTATACAAAAACATTGTGCTAAAATAAATACAACATGTAATAGTAGGGATGAATGTAAAGGAAATATAGGATGTGTAGTACACAAAGCATGTCATTTAAAATAAATGTCAAAACTAGTGGATTTCCATAATAGTAGTGTGTGAACAGAAACAGCCATGCTAGTTGGCAGCTTGTAGATAATAAGGTCAGTTAAAGTACATAGATATATGTATGCATATGTACATATATATATATATATATATATAAATATATCTATATATAGTTGTAGGAGTCAATGTGCATACACACTTGCTACAGGGAACATGAGAGAGGAATGGAGAATTGTGAATATACAACACAGCCTGAAGCATGAGAGAGATACTAACCTTTACAGTCACAGAACACTGTCCACAGCATACCAGCATGGTCCCCGCCCTCACAATCTGAAAGGGCAATGCCTATCCCACATACCCTTTTATAGCACTGACCTGAAATCACAGTGAGAACTGCAATCAGTACACAACTGGCTGTATGCAATTAGCAAATGCTGGCTTACAATTGGTGCAGAGGCCATCACATGGACCTATGCAGATACCTACAAAAGCATCCAGTGCTAACACTCCCCACATGCAATACATTCATTGCATTGTCTGTAAGCAGACAGAGGGAGAGCGAGAAGTGAGTGAGAGAGAGAGAGAGAGAGAGAGAGAGCAAAAGAAAATAAAAACCAGACACTGTGACTCTGTAACCCGAAGCTGTCAGCACTTACAGTAGCAGCAGCAAGCAGAAGCTGTGGTAATGCAACCAGCTGCGACAAACAGAGGTAATGCAAAGTAGCAGGTTAATAGTGTGCATACTGTGAACCCTCCAAATGTGTCATAGGTCTGTATCCATAGGTATGTCCATGTGATATGTTGTGTGTACGTAGTTCCACCAAAAGGGGATGACCATACATCACATGTCAATCAGTCATAGGCCAGGATCGTGGCAGCATGTGTCTGTGCGTTGGCCCAGCAATGGCTGTAGTGACTGCTTTGAAATGTCAGCCAGGCTCAAAAGTCAGGATCAGCCCATCCCAAAGGCACACTGGCTGGGAACAAGTGTCTGCAGGTACCTGATGTCACTGCATATGCATCCCATACTGCATAATTCCATAGCTTAGCAGATCAGGCCCATTATGCATATGATGTGGTAATTCCCAGGGTCAGTCGAGGTGCCCCCTTAGTGGTGTGGGACCACTGTTGCTGTATGCCACTGTCCAGGTACATATCCTGTAGCACGGCCAAGGTAAACTATCAGTGTTACATGCGGTGGTATGTCCTCTCAGAGTGCCGGTAGCACACATCCAGGGGGACCACGAGGTCACATTGATGCTGTGTGTTCTCCTCTGCTGAGGGCGGCCCTCACCTGGACATGAGAGATGATAGGGAGGTTACATCCAGCTGGGATAAATATTTCAAAGGTGGGGGAGAAGGAGGGGGGATATGTGCACCGAACATGTCTGCAGGATTGTTGCCAATATCCGTGTGTTTGGTGAATGTTAAGTAGGTGTGGATTAACACAGAGCATATCTGAGGCATGTGGTCCATATTTGTAACATAACTGAAGAAGGCCTTGTGGTCATCCATAGTGTTTGTGTCCATTTCCCTCCCAGAGTAGGCCGTGGCTGTTGTTATGACGGACCGTAGCGTAGTACCAATGCTGACCACAGATGCCTACCCTTAATGTGAATGTGCTCTGTCCTGCAGTAGCCTCCTGCTATTGTTATACAATCTGCCTCTGTCTGGGGTCCACGGACAGGATGCCTAACCTTTGTGCATAGGGTCTGGGTTAGACATGTGTGTGCAAGTGTCATGCAATCTGTGGCATGTCCGTGGTAAGCATTTGCAAAGGGGTCAGCAGTGTGGCTTGTGGCTTCCACTGGCCCAGTGTGCTGCATGGATACCATCTCAGTCCCAGCAAGTGAATAACTGTCTAATCACATACATATCAAAGTAGTCTACTATGCTGGTGGTGGTGGTGGGATATGTATATCCAGGCCGAGTAACGTCTGTCCACATCACAGTAGTGGATGGTGTCCCACACACAGTACCTTAGGATGAATCCCCAGAGTGAGGTTGTGCATTGCACCTGTCAGTGTGTGCTGACCGATGGGGCATGCTACTATGTTGTGTGGAATGTGGCAGGTATTGTTGCACAGGTGTTGGCTGAGCACTGATATCTGGCCATGTACCTGTGTATCCACCACGACACACACACATGCAACATATGCGAGTAGTAGTATATCACTACACATGAGTATCATGTATAGTATGTGTGCCATATATTGCTGACATGGTCTGCTGATATCCTGTCTGTGTTCTCTTCCAGGGAGATGGCGCGACAGCGTAACCCCGCCTACTCTGTGGCGGAAGATGAGGAGATCCACCAGAGCCTGGTGCGGGAGTATGACATCCTGTTCTCCCGCACCAGTCAGAATCAGCAGGAGAGGGCCGCACTGTGGCAAGACCTTGTCCGTAGGGTAAATGATATTGGCATGCATAACAGGACATATGAGCAGGTACGACATCACTGCAGTGATTTAATCCGAAGTGTCCGGCAGCATGCATCAGATATCCACAGGCAACAGGTCGCCACAGGAGGTGGGGTGGCCACACATCCCCCCCTCACCAGACTGGAGGGGCTACTCCTAAGTGTTGTGGCTCCAGCCCCGGAACACCAACAGCAGTACACCTGCATTATGATGGAGGCTGGTTCCACACAGCAGCACGACATGGAGCGTGCAGGTAATATGCCATATGTACACCTGACTGTTCTGTACATTGTATCATATGCAATATCAATGGCACAGATGTGCCCACTGACATTAATCTCAGCATTTCTGCAGGTCCCTCCAGGGTTACAGCGAGACAGGCCATCCATGCTGGTGAGTGTGTTTAACATAACCTATAATAGTCCTAATAATGCTAGTAACAGTAGTGTAACTCAGTAGTGCTCTGTGTGTATACTGTGGGGTGTGCATGTGTGCATGTGTGCAGGTGTGCCTGCGCCCATGTGTGCATGTGTGCAGGTGTGCCTGTGTCCACGTGTGCATCTGTGCATGTGTGCCTGTGTCCACGTGTGCATGTGTGCATGTGTGCATGTGTGCCTGTGTCCATGTGTGCATGTGTGCATGTGTGCATGTGTGCATGTGTACACGTGACCATGTGTGCATGTGTGCATGTGTGCATGTGCCCATGTGTGCATGTGAACACGTGTGCATGTGTCCATGTGTGCATGTGTCCACGTGTGCATGTGTGCATGTGTCCACGTGTGCATGTGTCCACGTGTGCATGTGTGCCTGTGTGCATGTGTGCATGTGTGCATGTGTGCCTGTGTGCATGTGTCCATGTGTGCATGTGTGCATGTGTGTATAAGTGCATCACTGGTAACAATGTCTGGAGACTGTAAACTGTGTTTCCTGTCTTCATCCCACAGGTTCTGAGGCTGCTCTGGTGACCTGCAGCAGGGAACCTGAATCTTGTGCCACGGCTACTGGTAATGATGATATTTGTGTAATGGTACAGGAAGGTGTGTCAGGGTCTGCCATTGGTCAGCCAATTGACAGTACACAGCTGTCAATCCCATCATTGCGCGCAGTCATCCTGCCTGTACATCCTTTGTCACCATTGTCCCTAGGTGATGGACAGGATACAGCATGCATAGACCAGGGTAATGTGGTACCTGTGGCACATGCATCTCCACACAGCAGCCATGGGCAGGGTCCTCCGATGGTACCACACAGACAGTTGCCCATGGGTTCTCGTGGGAGCATCCGTGGGCGTACTGTCTCTGGCCGATGTGCCCAAAGAGGTCTGTCAACCTCAGCTATGTTTCGGACTGTAATGCAGGCTCAGTCACATATGGAAAGGTACACCAGACAGGGTCTGAGGGAGCTCAGAGCATGTCACACAGCCATGACAGACAGTATGCGTGACATTGCGGATGCTATCCGTAACTTCACCGATGTCATAGACAGACGTTGTGGGGACATATTACAGCAGTTCCACAACCAGATGTCCATGAGCCAGGGCAATGGTGGGCGTTTGCGGCGTCGACGTGGCCGTATGCCAGCAGCAGCAGCAGCTGGCATTCGGCGCGGATGACAACAGGCTCGCAAGATGCCCCATAGTGCCAGCAGCAGCCCCAGCAATGCTGGGTCTGTGCTGTCATCGGAACGCCCCAGGAGACCACGTGCACGTGGCTCTGGACAGTCCCAACAGGGATATGTGTCCAGTCAACACCCCCCCGCTTTGGATGACAGTACCCAGTCCGGCTTTGTACTGGATACGGTCCGTAGCACCCCTGCCAGGCACAGGGACCATGTCTGTGCACACAGACACTGATCTGCATGGCCTGCCAGGTGCAGTCTGTGGCTGTCCACAAACCCCTGTATATGGCAGCCATGAGGTGGAACTGTGTGCGTGCATACACACATGCGAAATGTTAACACTTAGGGCAACCACATACACGCACACACTGCACCAACACTGCCCCACCCTCTACTGCTGCCCCTCACCAACACACATACACACACATGTCAATTGGTGGTATCAGTGGCTGACTCAGGCATACCTAATCCACACCCTGTGCATATGATGACACTGTGCCACCTCCTGCAATCTCCAACATCATTGCGGGAACAGGTAAACACGTTGCTGATGCACAGGGTGACTACATAGACGTGTATTAGTAGTATCATGTTGGTAACAGTACAGTGTGCTGCTATGATTGTGTGTTTATCCCAGCATGCCTGCTGTAGTAACTGTATGAATGTCCTGAATTGTTATCTGCACCCATAGTACATACCAAAGTATAACAGCTGCACATAATTGCATGCTGGTGGTAAGGTTGTCAACAGATAGCCGCATACATGGGTAGCACAGGGGGAAAGCTAACGCAAGTAGTGATATGCAATGGTGGACATGTACAGTAATGGTGTCAAGATGCCCACAACGACTATGCCATGTGGATGTTTGCACATGTAGATATGTGTGCAGTACCAGTGTAATCCAAATCACAAATAAGTATGACATAATATCGGTTCTACCATGGGCATCTGTGCTGCATATTCCTGGGTACATGTTGATAGTGCCTACATATTTGCATTGTTACTTACTGTTACTGTTACCCCTTCTTTGTTGTATAATGCACTACTTCCAGCCCTGTTTACTGTAGCTTTCTTTGCATGCATGTTCGCTTGGGGTCCCCTGAAACACTGCTTACACCTGCAATGCAGAGTTACAGTGCTTCTGTAGACTGCTAGTGACATCTGCATAGCGTACGATATGTATGTCAACTTTAAACATGACAGAACGTCACTGTCTGTCCTGTACGCATGTACATTGCCTGTGACACATTGCACACGTCTTACCTGGCATTTACCCACGTGTGCAGTCATATATGTCAGTGCTATGAAACAGTAGCAGTCCACCCACACATACACACCCTCAGTATGTTGTTCCCCATTGGCCCTATGTGTTGGTACTCACCATGGCAATCACACTACTAGGGTGGCATGTGCAAAGGTAACCTGTGAATCGCCTCTATGGTCCAGTCGTGGTTTATGTGAGTCATGTGTCATTGTCACAGCTGCCACATGTATGCAGTCAGCCATCACCTTTGGCCAGGAATGTACAACACATGTGTGGGATGCCACCACACAGCCAATCTGGGGACTGGTCTCTCTGAACCCAGTAATGCCATACCCTGTCAGGTGGCATGTCATATATACTATGTCCAGGACAAACGTCAACCCCAATCCCTGCTGCTACTATTGATAATACCCCTGAAGATGTTCCTGATAGTTTTGACCAGTCCTTTACTGAGACATTTCAGGCCCTAGCTAGCCATCTACCTCCTAGCTCCCCTGGTCCTGAAAGCAGCACCCCTAGAAAACTACTTGCGTCTAGCTGCCAACCAGTCACCACTTCACTTCTCCGTACCTTGAGTGTAACAGTGAAACCCACTACACTTTCTGCTGATCAACTCCCTGCCGAGTACCTATCAAAACCAGATGATGCTATTGCTTACCCCGTCTCAAAGGTAATCAAAGGAACCATGTTAGAATCTAACTTTCCCACCATCGGGAAAATGTCATATGTAATCCCACTTCACACAGGAGGCAGCTCTACTGAAGTCTCCAATTATAGGCCAATAGCTATACTCTCTTCACTTGCAGAGATTATGGAAACTTTCGTCATAGACAAGTCATGCACCACCTAATCCAAACTCGCATTATGGCAGACACTCAGCATGGCTTACGTCCTCATCACAGCACTACGTCAGGCCTCCTAGCCTTTACTAACACCATAAGCCATACTTGCAACAATAGTTATATATCCACAGCCCTCTTTTTGGATAATTCAAAGGCATACGATATGGTTGATCACCAACTTGTACTCCACACCCTGCAAAGACTGTCTAGATACTGGAGCCTTCCAATGGTGTCAATCCTACCTGCATGGTCGACAGCAGGCTGGCCTCTGGCAGAACAAACCCTCTAACCTTCTACCTAACACCCTCAGAGTACCACAAGGCTCTATACTAGGGCCTTTGCTGTCCCCCATCTTCATTAACGACAGTTATACTGTCATCCCAAAGGTCAGCTGTATCCAATATGCTGTATACTCTACTCTGATCTGCTCAGCCACATCTCTGTTTAATCCACCTTTGGTTAATAACTTAAAAACATTTGAAAAAGCTTGTGAATTAGATTTAAGGCATCTGGCAGCTAATAAAATGTATGGTTCTAAAAACAGACTTAACATTACAGGGGAGCAGCGGGATTTTTTATCACTAATTCAGGATTGTAATATACGGGTCATGAAACCCGATAAAGGGAATGGCCTCATTTTTATTAACCAAACGGATTATATTGAAGAATTAACCTTACATCTAAATAAGGGGCCTTATGAGAATATTAGCCTGAATGAAGTGAATAAGGCTCAGAATAGGATAAGAGCCACAATCGAAGATCTGTTGTTAGAAGATTTCATTGACATTGAAATACATTCTTATTTGAGCATGTTAGCACCTAGAATGCCTACATTTTTCGGGGCTCCAAAAATTCATAAATCCATTAGCAACCCTCCATTCAGACCTATTGTAGATAGTAGGGGGTCCATGTTAGTAGCATGTGCAAAATATGTAGATAGTATTCTAACACCACTTATTAGAACAGAAAAGTAGATTTGCAAGGACTCATGGAACTTTTTAGAAAACATCAATAAAATACCTTTCGACCCAAGCATTGTTTTTTTGACTGTGGACATTAAAGATTTATATACAGTCATCCCACAACAGCTTGGTTTGGAATGGTTAAGGATGTTCTTGGAAAGCAAAAACGTGGAACAGAATATTATTTACATAACTGAGACCCTACTAGAGTTAATTCTTAAATATAGTTTTTTCAACTTTAATGGTCTAACTTATAAGCAGACGTCGGGGGTGGCCATGGGCTCCCCATGTGGGGGAGCATTTGCCAATTGTGTCATGGCTCAGTGGGAAAACACATTCTTGTTTAACAATGACGTTTTCAAACAGCATGTCGCCTGGTATACTAGATACCAGGATGACATGTTTTTCCTCTGGAAAGGATCTTTAGATGAAATAGAACCTTTCATTGGAGATATGAGGTCATTTGTAGACTTTTTAGATTTTACGTTTGAAGCTCATAATAATGAAATTAACTATTTGGACATATTGCTCAGCAAAGATTATAACGAGTCTAGATTTATTAGTAAAATCTATCGTAAACCCACTTATTCTAATGGGTTCTTACATTTTAGTAGTTGTCACTCTTACCATCAAAAAAGAGCGGCCGTGAAAGGACAGATGGTGAGGGCAGCACGTATGACTTCCAGAGACATAGATTTTGCTAGTGAGTGTGACAACCTGAGCAATATGTTTGTTAATAGAGGATACCCCTGGGCCCTGATATTAGAGATTAAGAAAGAGGTAGAGTTTAAAAGGCATACAGGCCATTTTAAACCTATTCTAAACATCCAAGACTCTCACACATTGACTACGTTTGACAATATGGAGGATGAAGGAATGAAAAGTGATAGGATTATTTTTGGGACCAGATTCTTGTGCACATTCTCAGTGGATCACCGTTTCATAAGGGATATTTTACGGAAGAACTGGACAATCATTATCGAGGATAGGCATTTGGCTGAGACACTAGGCCCGTTACCATGCATCACTTATAGAAAAGGGTTTAGTTTAAAATCCCTCTTAGAAAAGAATAAAAGAATAGGTCCCAATAGACACAAGGGTATGTCTCATTGTGGGACATGTCGCCAGTGTAAATATACACAAGAAGGATCACATGTTATAATAAACAAACAGAAATATAAGATCATGGGCAACTTTAATTGCGCTACTAGAGCAGTGGTTTATGTGGCTTTGTGTAACAAATGCCCAGCCTTCTATATAAGGAAGACTGAGAGGATCCTGCGGAAATGCATATATGAACATCTATATGCAATATCCAAGACGGACATAAATAATGCACTGGCTCGCCATGTGATGGAGTTCTCTGATCATACTTTTCATTATTCAGTGTTAAGACAAGTACAGACAGAACAAAACTCAGGCCCCTGGCAGATTAAATTAGAAAAAGAGGAGCTCTTTTGGCAAATTAGAACGGGAGCACATATTTATCCCGGTCTAAACGAGTCCATTTCCCTCACTTGTATTCTTAAACATTTAACATTAAGGAGGTAATTTATTGTTTTTACATAGCTCCTAAAACACTGCCCCCCCTTTTCAACTCATTGCACTTTAATTTTAATTTGGATCAAATACTGAGGTTTTACTATTATTTTTAATTCACATTCAGTATTTAGCAATATACATATATACATAGTTGATTTTTCGTGTGTGCGGGGGGGGGTTACTGATAGTATATATAGAGTTCATCATGTTATTCTACGTCCTATCACCCTAGGGGGTGCTACATATATTGTATATATTGCTATCCCATTGGTGGTAATAGGTGCTAGATAGTGCAAAATTTTAGATGTTTATAATCATGCAGTACCATATTTAGTAACATAGTGTATATATATATATAGTATTTATTTACATTGTGACATATTTAGTATATTATATTTGTTGTTACTAACGTTTTATTTTAATGTTCTATCAAATTGATAGTAAGATAATGTACAATAGATTAATATATGTATATGGTTTAAATGTATCATATACATTTTTAATGATTTTTATGATGGTTTAAAATGAATGCATGTTTTTAAAATAGGAGGGTCCTCACTCATGAGGTCATTAATAGGGTAATTAAGTGCATATTTAAACGATGCTCATCTTTGCACGTATTTTTTTGTCTGAGGAAGGAAGGCTACAAGGCCCTCCGAAAGTTCTTGTATATTAATAAAGTGCTAACATTACAGTTCCCATTTCGTGATTATTCTTCACTTATTGGATTCATTGCAATCATTACCTGCAGAAGGCTTTCTTGGTGGTTTTCGTTTCACTGGTTTGTTCGGCAGTTTTGGTTGTTTACATCTCCAGTAGAGTTATGGTCAGCTACCCAGACCACCTTTAATACAATAGCAAATTGGCTTTCTGAACATCGTCTGATCCTAAATCCCAATCAAACTAAACTGCTGTTATTTCACCAACACGTAGGTCTACCACTTTCACTGTTACCATAACATCAACTGATGGCACAATAATCTCCCCTGACCCATCTCCGAAACTATTAGGTGTCATCATAGACAATAATCTCATATGTGACATACATGTTAACCAGATTAGCAAAGCCATCAATAGAAAACTAGGGTCACTTTACAGAATTAAAGCCTTCCTAGCCCCTCCAGCTAAAGGTGCCATAGCTCGCTCACACCTTGTTTCAACCCTTCTGTATGCATCCCTCTACTCGAATATGAACAAGACTGTCCTTAACAAACACTCGATTTGCTACAACCACATTGCTAGGTTTGCCACTGGCCCACCTTTTAGGACACATCATTGCATCAATATAAATCAGCTTGGTTGGCTTGCAATACCCAGCCTAATACAGTATAACCAACTGATTATGGCCTATAAAATCCTCTATAATCCAGACAATACTCCTGCACTTCAAATATTATCACCCCCTATAACAATCCTAGACCGCTTCGATCCTCTAACAAAGTACTACTTCAGACTAGCAAGTTTAATAACACAGCTGGTGATTCTCTCTTTGCAAACCCTGTAAGTATATCCTGGAACTCACTTCCAGCTGATATTACCCTACTGTCCACCTTATGTCAATTTAACAGTAGACTCAAACAACATTTGTCACTTAACTGGCTATGTCAATGTATCAAGCCTGGCTAACTCGAATGTGTAACTTCTGTGAACCACTTTACTGTGTAATTTTAATTTAATCCTGGCTTGTGCTCAGGTCTAACATTAACCTGTGGAACATGTTTGACTTGCTTACTTATGTAATCTCTGTAAATAATCTGTTTGTAATATGTAATGCTAGTATTATGTAATGCTGTATCTGCTACCCTCGTAGCTTGTCTCCACGGGCCTCCTGAAATGGACATGCATCCAGTTGGGCTATCCCAGTCAACAAATGTAGGATAAATAAATAAATCAATACAATATATTACAGTGACGACAATACCAGTCAGACATTGACACACACTGACAGCATGCTGAACACACTGGGGCATACGTGGGGACTCAGACTAGCAGCCTGCCTGGGCATCACACACCTCCGCAGCTGGCACACAGGCATATGTTCAGTCAGAACAGAACACATGCCACACATGGCACGCACATCCCCTGTGCCACACACTCACAGCCTGTAGGGCTACACAACACACCTGCTACAGACGTGTCAGGTACTTGTCATGTGTGCTGCTCTGGGGTCCCGCTCAACAGGCTGTATCTGGTGAAGGTCACAGTGATATGACTCAGGGGCAGTATGGTCCACCACAGCACACATGCATACAGGTCAGTCAGAGGCATGGACAGATATGACTCACTCATTGACCATGCCAGTGTGGCTGCCTGAGACATACCTCCCTGGACTACATGATAGGGAACATAGAATGGATCTCTCAGCATGTGGCACAGGCCAGTATGAGCCTGATGTTGGTTGCCAACATACCCTCACCAGGTATTCTACCACTATATGTGGGAAGGGTGTTGTATGTCTACATTATGCTCAGTCTCCACTGTCATTCATAGGGTATCCACTGGCTGTCAATGTGTGCTTACATGCTAGGGAAGCCACAATGATGTGCACGGGTCATCTTGCACGTGACACCCATGGCCTGATGTATAATGGCAAGGCTCCTTGGTACACACATACTGCCTTATGCTGCAGGACATGGTTTACATAGCGACCTCCGTGGGTATCACACAGGTTAGGACACTAACAGTGCTGCTACATAACAACAGCAGTGTACACCGGAAGATGCATGCACCAGACACTGCCCTCAGCACGGTGAACTGCAATGTCTGTGAAGTACCAGAATCATGATTCATGGCTCACAGGTGTTACCCATCACTGACAGGTTATGCCCCATACCATGCCTGTCATCCCCTACACATGTAACACACATGGATAGGGGGGTGGTATCCCAAGGTAACACAGATACACACACCTCCAGGTTGTTGGCACAGCACAAACCATCAGGGCCTACACATGTGCAGCTGACAGTGTGTCGGACTGCCATCTGGTTCATAGCCTGGCACACACAACCCTCACATACACAGGAAGACCACCTATCCTCCATAAAAACACTGGCAATATGACAGTCTCATGAACTGTGTTTATAAGGCCGTACTGCATCCAGCCAAACATTGTGTGTGAGCATTACTGTAGCTACAACACTCTAGTTGAAGAGTTCACAGCATGTGGTCACCGAATTGCAGTGGAATGACATGTTACCACTACCACAACAGGTGGGAACATGCAGCACCTGTACATCGACTACATGTACACTATATGGCCCAGACCAGATGTGTATCCCCTGCTGTAGGTCTTTCACCATAGACACCCACACTGTATAGGGACATACCGCACGCGGACCCTGCACAGTAAGACACAGTCATATTGGTATACATTGCTAATACCATTTATCCACATGAAGCATGTGTCAGACATGGTAACTACTGCAGGTCACAGGTATTTATGTGTATGTGTCACACATACATCATGTGTGCAATGCCATTGCTGGTTTAGGCAATGGCATGCATTGTTATGCACAAACACCCACACAAGGTCATACTGTGTGACACAACCACACGTGACAGTTGTGGGTTACCAAAACATACCTGTCTGTACTCTGACAATGGTAATAGACAGTAGCAGAGCACACTATTGGCATTACTAGCCAACTAGCCCTGTTTGGCTGTGCTGATAGTGTGGTGACATCCCCTGTGTTTACTGGGGGAGTATGCAGCATCTGGTGTATTGTAGTATTTGCCAAAAGGATCTATTCCCTCACACTTGCATTTACACACACCCTACTACCCCCACACACATGCACACTTGCCATTTGCAGGAGTCATTCCCCTACCTAACTAAGTCATGACACGTGAAAGGGACGCATTAGCAAAGCACACTATTCGGTTTACTAGATAGTTCATCTTCTCTGGCTATACTTATAGGGTGCTGACAACATCAGTATTTTGAAAGGGTAATGTGCATCAGGTAGTGTGATCTCCTGATTGCCAAAACTAACATGTTTTTTATACGGAAATGCACACTCACAAACTCCCCACATGCAAACACACACACATGTCGTTTACAGATTTCAAACTCCTACCTAACTACATTACGATACGCAGGGGAAACGCATTAGCAGAGTGCGCTATTCACATTACTGCGAGGCTTCCCTTCTCCTGCTGTACTTATAGGGTGCTGACATCATCTGTGTTTAGAAAGGGGAGTGTGCATCCTGTAGTGTGTTCTCCCAGTTGCCAAAAGGGGCACTTCCTTCATACATATTTGCACACACACAATAACCCCCCCTCATCCAAACACTTGCCATTTGCAGGATTCAAACCACTACCTAACTATGTTATGACACTTGAGACGGATGCATTAGCAGAGCGCGCTATTCGCATTACTAGGAGGCTTCCCTTCTCCTGCTGTACTTATAGGGTGCTGACATCATCTGTGTTTAGAAAGGGGAGTGTGCATCCTGTAGTGTGTTCTCTCAGTTGCCAAAAGGGACATTTCCTTCACACATATTTGCACACACACAGTAACCCCCCTCATTCAAACACACACACTTGCCATTTGCAGGATTCAAACCACTACCTAACTATGTTATGACATTCGAGACGGACGCATTAGCAGAGTGCGCTATTCACATTACTGGGAGGCTTTCTTTCTCCTGCTGTACTTATAGGGTGCTGACATCATCTGTGTTTAGAAAGGGGAGTGTGCATCCTGTAGTGTGTTCTCCCAGTTGCCAAAAGGACATTTCCCTCTCACAGCCTTTCACACACACAAACCCCACTCACCCACACACTGAGCATTTGGAGGATTCGAACCCCTACCTAACTATATTATGACACTTGAGAGCGACGCATTAGCAGAGCGCACTATCCGAATTACTTGGCATCTGTTCTGCACCTGTAGTATTTCTAGGGTGCTGACATCTTTATTTCCACAGAGGTATGTAGATGTAGTACTACCTGTCAGGTGGGGGATAGCATATATATGCATTTGCAGCCACCTACGTCAGGGTCAGATATGCACATTGCACTGGCAGGTTATGTTCTATACCATGCTTTGGGACCACAGGACCTGTAACACACAACACAACCAGTCCAGAACACCACACCCACATCCAGGACACACACTTAGCTTCCCTGGGAACAGTGCCAGGATATGCAGGTATTCACATACACCATTCCAGTTGTTAACATCAGGTACAGGCATATTGTGTGTGAGAACTACTCAGGCCTCTACCACTTTACCCTACCACCACTACAATTTGTGGGTCCATGTGCTATGGCAGAACCACACACCACAGCCACATGGGTGAATACATATTGCACCTGTCCATCTGCAACGTGGGTACTCACTGTTCCACACCAGAGGTAGACCACCATTGTTGATATCTGCCCATGTCCACCTTTCCTGGACATCCATATCTCATCTCCACCCCCAGGCAAGGTTGTCACTGCACACAAACTGTGTTTAGCACAAGCAGACTCTACACTTGTGTAGACTGGGGTGGATGACTTCAGAGGACCCATGCTGGAGGACTATACTGGCCACTCAGCATAATCCTTGACACTTGCATCCTATGAGCATGTGTACAGTTTGCATTGGTCATGCTATCCCACATATACCCATGACTGCTCCACAACAAGACACCTGTCAGCTGTACACCGGCCATATATGCGCCGTTCAACAGACAGAGCGACCTAATACATTGCAGAGCTGTAGCCCACAGAGGGAGGACATCTGTGGACAGTTCCAGCACGGCACTTCATTCACACATACTCATTACAACACAGTGTTGACAGTGGAATCGGCCAGAGAATGCAGATAGGGCTCCCCTCAGTCTGTTATTGACGGGCACCTACTGTCAGAGATCCTCAGCAACCCTCTCACAGCACACACCGACAACATGGCTGTGGCTTAGCACATTCAATCCCTGAGACCTCCACGGTGCCCCTCCTTGACAGAGGCACAGCTCACTAGCCTCACATGTCGCCTTCTGTGACCTACTTTACAGTGGCACGGTAGCCTACTATCCTGGGGATGCAGATGCCAAGCACACTCTGGCTGAGCTGCCATTCCCTGGGGCAAGAAGCCTAGTATTGACCTCTACACCCATATGTTCAATTGTCGGATGCACAATATTTGTTGTGCTGTTCTACTGTTTGCAGGTCTTTATTGCCATAGCATTCCCTGTTCCTATGACCAACTTGTGTATCTGTGGCAGATGTTTGCATATGATGGCGATCCACTATATCACTTATGTCTCTGTGGTCATTTACTGTGTGCACTGGGCTGATTGCTGTGTTGTGGTTGGTTCCTGGACTGACACGTATAAATACCAGATATGTGTGGCCAACTGCTACACGGAGATATGGCCTAAGTGTGTGAGCATGCCCAGTTCAGCCTTTCCATGGCATGTTGTCTGACATATGCCTCATTTATCAAAGTGTGCGAGTATGCCCAGTGTGAGCTTTCCATATGTTGTACTCTGAAGTCCAACACATATTTGGGTGTGTGTGACCTTCGACATTATCACACGTTTATGATTGTGTGCTGGGTGTCATGTTGTGTACTAACTGGCCAACTGCTTCATGTCTGCCACAACAGGGATTATACTGTGCCTGCAGGAATTGTATGGGATACTTTGCAGACAGTTCTCAACATACTTTCATAATGACCTAACACTGTAGTACCGTATAGTGTACTGGTTCGGTATTTCACTGTAGTGGACAGTATCCTGGGCTTTAGTCCTATCACTGCTTGACATCTTCATAGTGAGCACGACAGACTGTGTAGGGGCCAGTTGTGCACATATGACCATGTTGCAATATGTTCAGATATGGACTACCTACACCAGGCTCGTCCAACATTGCTAGTGTATTCCACAACATGGGTGGACATTGGCAAACACTAGCGATGTTCCGTAGGCCATTTCTGATGGTAGTCACAGGGTGTGTTTGTCCTTCGACACACATTATAACTGGAGTTTGCCATTACATATGTCATGGTTGGTATACTGTGCCTCTGTCTACCTCTGACATAACAGTGATACCCAGGGTAGCCTACCATCTCCCATACACTCATCAGGATGCCTCTTGAGGGGTGTCGATATGTGGCACTCTGGCTGACCTGTACCAGGAGTTTACTGAAGTGTGGGGGTGCCTTCTGTGTTATGGATCATTCTGTACAGCTTGTCCTATGTATGTCTGTGCTGGGGTTCAGGTCTCTCATGTGCATAGCTCACTGCCATTCAGATTGTACAAGGTGCAACATGTTCATTCATTCCAGGTTGGACATGGCATCATACATCAGGCACAGCTTTCCTGTAGCGGAAGGATGGCAGTGTGTGGGCCTGCAGTTTGTTTACTCAGGCAACACATGGCATCTGTTCAGCTCTTTGCTACCCCTGGTGGGGTACTGTTGTGGACTTTACAGTTGTTGGAGGTGTCTGCTGTCGCATATCTCACAGGCCCTATTGTAGTCAGTTGTGATGCTGATGGAGGATGGCTGCAGAGCCAGAGTGAGTTCCCCTTATCTACATCTGCCAGCCTTCATGTTTGGGTGGGTATATGGTACATGTTTCTGCGAACACTACAGACACATGTTTGTCCAGTGCAGGTTATTTATCACCTTTTGTACCCAGGTCTCACATTACATGTTAGGTGCCTCATGGGTTAACACCTGTGTGGTAATTTGTGGGCACTTACTGTATATCCACAGTGGTTGTCTATACACAGTTCTGCAATTAGCTTGCTGACATGGCTATAGCTACAGTTGTCTGTTTGTAGGTGGCCCTTTTGTGGGTTGCTTGTGTCAGCTGGGGGTCGGATACGGTGGGCTGTTTGTACTCCTCTGCATACATGCTCAGTCACAGTCCTTCCATGTTGGCCTATACCTATGGGACATGTATACAGAATGGGAGTGGGGGGGGCCAAGACCAGGCCTTGTGGGATGCCACTCATATCCGCTTTGTAGTCTGACATGGATGCAGCATGTCTGACCTTGTCAGTTCTGTCCTTGGTCTGCTTTGCAACCCCTCTACTGACATAGGGGTGTATATTTAAGCTGGTGAACATATCCATACTGAACACGTACGGTATTGTCTAGAAGCATGTGCACGGTCCAGCTACGCTGTGTGGACCACATAGCCCTCATCAATGACCTTAATGACTGCTTCAAATGGGTCAGACATGTTTAGGGGCCGGTTCTGCAGTTACAACAGCCACAGTGTGTAGGGTCCGGTATCAGTAGGTCCACATTAGCCTTCTGTCTGCAGTACATACTGATCCTTTCCATAGCTGTGCAGAACAAGCTTGTCAGGATCCTGGGTGGTAGTTTGGAGTATCCATTCAGGCAACACCTTTGTTGTGATGGACCACTGTTGTTGTACACTGCTCTTTGGGTACATACCCTGTGGTAAGGCTGACATTGGCCAGTAGTGTGATTTTGCATTCCATTACTCTTGGGGTCCATGTTGGCCTCAGCACAGGACATACCTTTGCTGCTGTGTGTTCTGCTTTGCAGATGATGGCTGTTACCTCAGCATCTGCAATGTCAGGGGACCATCTGCTGGGATAGGTATTTTGCACTCGGTGGGGGTGTTTGCACTGCACCTGACAGGTTGTATGTTAGCAATATGTGTGTGTGTTTGGTATGTTGTTTGTAATATCTGTGTGATTCGGAGCATATCTGTGGATGCCCAACATGGTTCCTACCATCAGTTGGGTAAGCCTTGTGATTATCCTTAGTGTCCTGTACGTGTTGTATCTTCATAGGTTCATGGGTTCATAGTAGGCTAGACACCCTAGGCCATTGGTAAGCCTAGCTAGAGTGTGTGTGTCTTTCGCCACCTCTTGCTATGTTCAATTATGGCCATTTATGAGGTTCTTCACTGTGCCTCTGTCTGGTCGTGACACAGTGGGGACCCCCAGTATACATGTAGGGTCATCCATCCATTTGGCAATATTCCTGTTGAGGGGTGTCAGTGAGGGGCTCTGCCTACCATGGATTGGGATCCTGTTTCTAGGTGTGGGGAGCCTATGGGTTATGTATCTGTCCCTCCAGCACATCTTATTTCATTATGTGTTGAGGTTGACATCTGTGACTCTCACAGCTCCAATGGCTTTGATTTCCTGTGGTGTAGCATGTCCATTACTCCTGTGTTGGACATGGCCTGGTACAACAGACATACAATGCCTCTGTGTAGGCAGTGTGTGACTGCAGTCAGCTGGGGTGTCTACAGCCAGGCAGCATATGACATATATTTCGCACCCTTTATCCTGTTGGTGGGGTAACTATGAGGTCTTCCAAACCACTGCAGGTGTCATGTACGGTACATCCCATATGAGTCATTGTACTAGATTATAGGTCTGATAAGGGAACAGTACAGTGGCACAGTGACCCCTGTTGATGTTGGTGTGAATCCTTTCATGATACGGTGTCCAGTATCAACATTCTTCATAGCCACATTGGCATTGTGGCTGTCACATGACAGATTAATGTCGACCTGTGTCCCTAGGTCCCTGATGACTCCTTGCATACATAATGGTTTGACACCTATGTGGTACTTTGTGTACCTTGTCTGGTATTTGGTGGGACATCCATACTGTCCAGTGTCTTCGGATGTCTGGGTGCGGTTCTTGTGTGTGAGAGTCTGGTCTGTCACATGCTACAGACTGTACAGCAGTTTTGACTACAGTTATGTGCACATGGGTGGTGTCGGCTGCTTTGTGCATTGTCAGTTACCTGGCTATATGGGTGTCTGTGCTGCATATGGATACTCCCCCTCCTTTGATGTCTTGGTGCAGGTGTTGGGGCCATAACACATGGTATGTGGTATAACCTAGTAGTGCTGGTGTAGTATCACTAGGCCTGCAGCAGGCTTCTGTCACTGGACAGGCATCAATGTTCTCCATAATGGGAAGTGCCTCAGGGGCATGCATATTGCAGTTTACACGTCTGGCATTGGTCAGCATTACCCTTATGTTTCCTACCACTTATGTTTTCTAGGGTGGTGGGTAGTCTTTTTGGCCTTGCCTACATACGGCTCTATGGAGGCGGCAAAGGCCGTATCCAGTATCCAGACGCACACGGGTAACAGCTGACAGCCACTCCTGTAACAGCAGCATGGCTTGTCATGCTTGACATCTCAAGCAGACACACATTACACCCTCTTGGACTGACAGCTGTAACTGTGCCAGCTGTTAAACATGAGCATTCTGTGTTTGTACTGTGGCATCATTCTTGGTGAGGGTTGGATGCTGCACACAGCCAGTGTCATCTCGCCCTGGGGTACATACTCGGAGGGACCATCCATGTCTCATTTGTTGTTGACCAGGGAGGTAGATCTCAGGTAATTCACACCAGCATGGACATTGAGTGCATCATATTTCTGCTTGCTTTGGGGTGACCTGCGTACTTGTGTTAAGTGGCATTTTGTGGCTACCTACAAGCAGCTTACTCTACCCTTTCCCTTGTTCAGTCTGGTGAGTGGGACAGCTGTGTTTCTGCCTATACAGACACCTATTACGACTGTATCAGGCATTTGTTTCTCCTTCGGGCCTGTGACTGTTTGGCACACCAGCTTTGCGTACTATTCGTTGCATGTGCTATGTTTGAAGGTTGTGGTTGCTTGTGATCTACTTTGGAGGCGTCTGTTGGTGTGATGTGTTTGTAATTAAGGCCTCCGGGAATATTTGTCTGTGTTTATGTGTTTGGTTTGAAGTTGTGGTAGGTCTATGTGGGACTGGGTTTGTGGTGTATGTGGTTACCTTCTCCTCCTGACTAGTGTTGACAGTACTGACTTGTTGGAGCTCAACCTCTGCTTTGGATACATGGATGCATCTATCACATATGTTTGTATTTATTCGGGGGTGTTGTGGTTGTCTGTGTACTTGGTACTGGTGTCACATTGCCTCTGGATTCATAGGTTATACTTGTTGTGGCTGGACTTAGTGAATTGTATGTGTGGACATATGTTGTTGCCATACTACTGGTCAGTGATTACTTCCCTTTTTATGTTTGCTCTATCATGTGGTATCTTCCTCATTCTCTTGCATGGTTTGGTAATGGCTGGAGCCCAGCATGCCAGATGTCTGCATGTATGGCATTGTGTGTTGTTGTTATTTGTGATTGCATACTCCAAGCATTCCTGGCTGTGTTCATGGAATGCCTGTATAACATGTTCTGTGGTGTGTCCCTTATTCTGCACTTGCACAGGGCCTTTTGTGGATTCAACATCGGTTTTGAGGGCTGCAACCTATACTTTACACATGTTTTTCACTGTGGTATTCTGGCCAGGGACTGGGGTCAGGGTGTGTATATCCAGTGTGCTTACTCTATGGTCTTGTCTTACCAGTGAGGGGTACACTTCTCATCTTGCCATCCAGTACACATGTTGCTGATTATCACATCCAGTATGCTTACCCCTCTTGTGGGGGTAGTACATTGTTCCTGGGCATTTTGGTTTATGGAATCTGGGTAATTTTCTCCTACTGTGTTGGTGCTAGTACAATGCTACCGGTTTATGTCTGGGTATTTTCAGTCGAGCAATATAATGTGGTTTGGGGGGCTTGATATATTCATGTATTCCGACATAGGCCAGGTGCTGTTCCTGGTATTAGGATAGTGGTCTGCAGCAGGCTATATACTGCGAGGCAGTTTTAGCCATTGGTATTTGACCATGGATATTCCATGCTGCTTCTTGTTGTGGTACCAACATGGGGGTGTGGTTATCCTTGCCATTTCTTGCTAGTCACCCTCCTTTTGTAGCTTGTTCCATGTTTTGCAGCTGTACAGCACAGTATGAGGTGTGACCTGGTAGTGTTAGGGTGCTGCTGTGAGCCTTGCCCAGTTCTCTATTACAGGACTGGTATCTACATTCTCCTTACTGTGTGTGTTTACACTGCACACATCTTGCTGTTTGTACATCTGTCATGGGGTAGTATTACATCTAGGTTCCTATCCCTTGTAGAACCTATGAGGTTGGGTTTGTGTTTTGAGACTTACCTATTCAGGGCATGCTGTGGGTACTGACAGCCTTTGCCAGTATCCATGGGGCATGGCATGATAGGTGCATGCCACCCCTAGCAGGTGGTGCATCATGTCAAACTCCGCATATCTTCCCAGCCTGTAACACATTGGCTCCCCTTTGACTGACTGCATTACTTCAGCCAATTATTGTACTTGATCTTCTTGTCTTCATAGTGTGGCATCATGCTTGGTGAGGGTGAGATGTTAGGCAGGGTCTTCATGTTTGCATATACTAGATGGTGTCACATTGCTTAATACATGGCAATCATGCCTCAGGTGGTGCTGCAGGGCTGCCTCTGTTGGATGCACATACTACACTCCATGTACATGTTTGAGAGCAGGTTGTGTCATGTTAGGCATCCCTGTTACTATATGAGTGAGTCAGAGAGGGGTATCATTCCCAGGGTTCCTACTATGCCAGTGTATGTGCTATGCGTTGCCTCTTTGCCAAGGCCAGGGCATACTGGGCATGCCTCTTTCTGCCTACTGGGGCAGGCTCAGGTTGTTCCTCCTCCGAGTCACGCTCTGCCTGTGATGGCCTTGGCAATGGTGGGGGGCTGTTTGGCCAGGCCCTATGCTGGTCCTGCTGCAGCTGTTTTCGCAAGATCATATTATGTAGCATAGTGCATACCATGACAATTTGGGTACATGTAGTTGGTGAGTACTGCAAGGCTCCACCAGATGTGTCCAGACACCGGAACCGTGACTTGAGCAGCCCAAACACACGCTCTATCACATTACGTGTTTGTGCGTGTGCCTCATTATGGCGTTCATGTTCAGGTGTGTGTGCGTTTCTGATGGGTGTCATCAGCCATGGCTCCAGTGCATAACCTGCATCCCCCACTAGGTGTCCGTGTGGGATGTCCCCATTGGCAAATGTCTGGTACAGCTGTGTCAAATGCCAGATGTGGGAATCGTGATAACTTCCAGGGCAGCCAGCACACACATTCATTATTATGCCCTGGGCATCACACACGACCTGGCAGTTGATGGAGGGGAAGCCCTTGCAGTTAATGTAGGCCCTACCCCGCTCACCCGCTGGTGCTTTGATGCATATGTGCGTGCAGTCTATAGCACCCAGTACCTCAGGGTATTCCACTATTTGCTGGAAGAGATGCATATTGCTGGCCAATACCTCACGGGCATTGGGGAAATATACATGATCACCGACATGTGCTGACATGGCATCCAGAAACTGGTGTAGTACCCTGGAGGCTGATGCCTGTGATATCCCCATCATATTGCCAGTTGGTCTCTGGAAGGTACCTGTTGCTAGTATTCTTAGGCCAACACATACCTTGGTTTCCACTGGGATGGGTTCCCCTCTGTTGGTTCTGTGTGTGAGGCGTGGCCTGCACAGCTCAACAATTTGCTGCAGGAGCTCTCTGTCCACTCTATAGCCTACTATCTCCAGCTCATGTAACCCGTGGTAGGTGACCCTGGGCCTGTACACTCTTCTCCGTCTCCTCACTGTGGGTTGTCTGGCACCATCTGCATTGTCACCACCCTCAGCAAGTCGCCTATGTCTCATTATGACAGCTATGGCAGCCCCTAACATTTCTGCTCTGAGTGAAGCTTTTTCAGTTTTCACTTCTATTAGCTTACTCCTGTCTTGCAGTGTCTCTTAATGGAAACATCCTGCACTACTGTTTGCAGAGTTTTAAGTGCTGGGCTGGGCTACTATTCTGCCTGTGTAATTGCCTGCTTCTAATTGTTTTCACCTGCTAGCTTCAGCAGTTATCCCTGCTAGCTTCCTATTAATTCTGTTGCTTCCTTTTTCCTCTCTGTTTCCTCAGGGGGGAGCAACTTGCATACTATCTGAAACACGCTCACAGTGGCTTACACGTGCGCACACGTGCTTACACGGTTCAGAATCTACTTATTCGGGTTTAAACACGCGTACACCCGCACAAACACTGTTACACGTCCGCCAACAGCCACCAACATACTCAGCCTGCCTTACACGCGTGCACACCCGCGCAAACAGTGTTAAACATCTCCCAACACGCTCCCACATGCTCAGACTGCCTTACACGTGCGCACACTGTCCTACTCACCCTTCATGGCGCTCACACGTGCGCATGCATGGCCAGCAAGAAACTTTGGTGTAGGTTACAGTGTACACCTTCCATTTCTTGACTTTCCATGACTTATCTAGTGGCACACCTCTTTCCATGATCTGTGCCTGTCATCTGTCATGTTACACTGGCCTCCAATGAACTGCATTTCTTTCTACCATTCCCCCCTGTGATGTCACCTATCTCCTACTCTATTCCTTCCCCTTTTGTATCTCTTACACTACTCAGACTGTGCTCATTTGGTATGTGACTGTGAGATTCAGTATCCGAACCCTCGTTTACATGAGATTGCCTACTAATGCTTAGTTAAATGTCTTAGACTCAGCTTCCCCCCTTAGCAACCACTACACGGTGGCCATGTTGGTTTTAGTCTGCTGGTCCCTGCATTATCATTCCATGTATTGCATGAAACCCACATTTGTGGGTTTATAACCTTCTTTTTCATGGTTTTATACAGCGCAGCCCGTTTGCGCGGGGCTGCGCTGGGTTTAAACATGGGCGATCGCCGAAAAAAAAATTTATATTTTTAATAGTTTTGCATCGGGTTATCTTGCCAATGGCCACATATTTGGCCATTGGCATGCTGCCTGAATCATATGCAACCTTTTTTTGGAGCTGACATCGCTCTGTTTTGGATTTTGCAAAAATGTACTCAGTTGTCAACTGAGTACATTTCTGCAGCTAAAACGCCTCCTACACGGACTGGTTTCTGCTTCGTGGATCGCTAATATACCTCATTTGCATACCTTTCAGGTGCAAGTGAGGTATTTAGCATGTCCACGCCCAGTCCGTGTAAGAGATGTTTTAGCTGGTCTCTTACACGGAGTTTAGGGCTGTTCCTGGATCGCGAGGCTTGCATGGAGTGTTGCACGTCTCTTACACTCCATGCAAGCCTTCGTGAATCCTGCCCTATAACTTATCATCGCAAGATTGATTATTACTACAAAGTGTAATTGCTTATTCTCAAGACTTATGCAGAATTATTCAGAACGCTTCATATTTAGATCAACCTCCCTTAATCACTCTCGTATCTGAAATATTATTTAGTGATCAAAAGTTTGACAATTTAGTATCCAGATTATACACCATTTTGTTAAGTTACAGGTCCGTTTTAACAACTAAGCAATGGAACACAGTGATTAAAGGCCTACCTGATAGTCTCTCCCAGACAGAAAAACTTCACATTCTATCTTCAGTAAAATTCACTTCTTGGGGTCAATATTGGAAGTATTTACACAGAACATTTTTAACTCCTGACAAAATTGCTAAATTCAAAAAATCGAATAACATCATTTGCTGGAGATGTCTAACATCATGTAATGCAGATTGGTTCCATATTTTCTATGATTGCTCTAAACTAAGGAATTTTTGGAGAGATATTGCTGATTTTCTTTCAGCTTTATTTTCAGATAACATTACATTAACTAAAACTTTAATTTTTCTTAATGTTGATGAAACCTTTTCTTTGAATACATCAGATTCATACTTATTATGGAGAATATTAGCAATAGACAGAAAATATATTACAAGGAACTGGACCTCTACCACCTCTTTGAGTCTTGCTGAATTTCTCTCCTTACTAGAAGAAACCATAAACAAGGAAGTCAGAACTAAAGAACTTAGAATATATCCAAGGAGTTTTACTAACGATCCATGGACAAAGGTTTCAAACCTAATTGAGACTCTCCAAGCTGATTTTTAACCCTGTTTAATCATTATTTGTTTGCTTCACTGAAAGTTTTTTCTTAAAATATTTGTACTACTCAAACATTTTTCAGGCCTGTGTAAATAATGTAAAGAGTTGATTTAGTTTCAATGTTGTTAGAAGTTGTCTGTTTAGTATAATCAGTGTATTAGACAGTGCTTACTCTCTTATTTTATCCTTAATAAAAATATTGGAAAATAAAAAAAAAGAAATGTAATTTAAAGATCTCTATATGTGTGAGCCAGCATCCTTAAAACACGTGCATTTATACATGTTCATTAGATGCCTTTTCAGTTTTAGTTTGAATTGTGAGATATTCTGCAGTTCAGTAATTTGGGAAGGAAGGATATTTCCATGCACCATGAGATAGTTTCTGGAAGTTCTTTCACAGACACCCAAGGTAAAGGTAGGTCTTCATGGTTTAGTTGAGGTGTTGCTTCTTCCAGTATAGGACATGTTGCGTACTGATAATTTGTTACTTGATGGAGGTGGTAATATTTATCTTTGAGTAATTTAATGGTAAGTGAAATGAGTAGAAAGGATACCCTAGTAGAGAAAGGGAACAATTTAGCCTTACTAATTCCAGCACAGTGATGCGCAGTGGGACAGGAGAGAGGAATAAAGCTGAATATCTTATTTTGATGTTTTGCAGTGGAATGGTATTTTGGCCTGAAAGAGATACCACAATACGAATTGCATATTTCAGCCTAGAAAGTAACAAATGTATGGCAATGGCACAACAAGTGACAAGGGTGAGAAGACTGGACCATATGCAGGCCAATTTAAATTGCAGACATACTTTTGACGTAATGGAATGGATGTGATTTCAAAGAGTAAGGCAGTCTTCTAAAATGACATCAAGTGTTTTGATGTCATGTTATTCAGTAGTCATTTGGTTGGTTTCTTTTGGAGCTAATATCAAGTCTGTTGTGCTACTCAGTTTTATTGTATTAATTAATTAATTAATTAATTAATTAATTAATTTATTAATTAATTTATGTATTTATCCTTGTTGACTGGATTAAACCCAATAGCCTAGTGGCCTCTTTTCATGGGAGACATAAGGTGATAGTTATTCTACTAGGAGAAATGTGGCCAGGCCACCTGGGAACGTTCCCTACTCTTTTCCTGTACAAGGACTCTTTGTGGTGTGGCACTTCCTGCCTTCTGTTCCAGGTGTGAAGGTGGTCCAGGGAAGCAGGAAGCTAATGAAGTGAAAACAGAGTAAGAGAAAGAGTTTGAGTACAATGTTGGTATTTCTGGTGCTGTCAGTCAGGCAGTAAATGCAATTTTTGTGTCGGAGAGTGAGGATGTGGTCAAGAATAACAACGGAGTGATGGAGATGACGGAAAAGGATGTAGATCCTTAGCAAAAGCAGTTGCAAGGGATGGATGTAACCTTCTTGGATTCAGAAGATGTGTCTCAGCAGAAACTTTTTGAGACTGAGAGTATTACACAAGAGTGTGTTGTTATAATTGTCCATGTGTTGTTACAATCCTCCAGTTGGGAGGGTTGTGGGTTGCTATATTGCTAGGCATGGTCAATGAGAAAGAGCCAGAAGACTGTAAGGAAATGTCATGGGTAGAGATGATGGACAGAATACAGAATGAAGAAACGTAGAAGAAAGAAGGCATGGAGTTTGAAAAGAAATCTTATGCAGAAACAGTAAAAGAGGGTACACATGGAAAAAAGAAGAGAAAGAAGTAAGTTTGAAGAAAAAGATATTGTTCAAAGTATGGATTGAACAGAAGGAAGATGCAGAAATGGACAGATATAAGGTATGGGATAAAGTTATTAAGATGCTCAGGGTTAAAACTAATGAGATAAGAGCATTTATCCATATTAGGAAAGAAACTTTTAGTGGCATTATTTTTGAGACTGGGCAGATAATGAAAAGATTTCTAGAAGAATATGAAAAAAAGAAAAAATATGCACCATGGAATTTATATGCACTTAAACCTCCTTTTAGGGAAACTAAGAAAAAAATAATATTCAATTTAGAACTGAAGTGGAAAAACAGACTTTAAAAAAGCATTTATTATATTTATGTAATGATGTATTGAATTTATCAAAACTATATAATAATAGAGATTTATGGACTAGGGCATGGGATTGTAATGTGATATTGAAACTAGACAATGATAGTATTGTGCATATTCCAAGCGTTATTAATGTCAAAGGTGAAAAAGGCATGGTTAGATATTGGGGACAGCCAAAATGTGCTTTTTATATGGAAAAACAGATCATTTAATTAAATGTGGAAAAAAGGCAATGTTTTTCATGCAGGGGCATAGGGCATGATGCAAAAATGTAAACAAAAGTGTTACAAATGTAAAAAAGGGGGACATTTTGGGGTGTGTGAAGAAAAAGAAAATAAAGCAGTGCAGGACATAAAAGAAGAAGAAGGTAAAAAGGAAAAAGTTACAGAAAAGAAATTAGAAGTAAAAAAATGGGGAAAAGATAGTATTACTGATGAAGAACAAAAGATAGAAACAGATAAGATGACATTAAGTGGAATATACTTAAACAAAAGAAAACTTCAACTGGTAAAAGAGTGAGAGAAAGGAAAATGAAGAATAAACATTATTTAAAGCAGAGGTATGTGTAAAGTTGTGTCATTAAATGTCAATAGTTTTAAGAAGTTGGAAAGAAGGATGGGGATCATGGAGTGGTGTAAACTGTTAGACAGTGATGTTATTATACTTGAAGACACTAGATTTTTGTCAAAGTAAGAAAGAATTCAAACTGAAGTGTGGTGGGGAAAAATTGACATGGAATTTCAGGAAAGAGACCTGCTCAGGAAGACATATAAAGATGCAATTAAAGTGTTAGATGTCAACTTTGTTATAGCAGGTAGAATTTCTATTATTGATATAAGATGGAGAGAACATGTTATGAAAATTATTGCTATATATATATATATATATATGTAATACAAAAGGAGAGGGAAGAGATGTTTCGAACGATACAATATGTAACAGTTAACATGGAGATAATTGTAGTAGGATACTTTAATTGCAATCTAAGACAGCAAAACAAGAAGGCTTATGATGTAAAAATAGTAAAGGACATTATGAATTATGGACAGTTGAAAATATAGACTTTAGAGACTTGGACAGGGGGTAAAGAACAGAAATAGATTACTTTTTATTGACAGAAAGCTTACTAATTTACTAATAGTTAAACAAGGAGTGTTACCGACAGGTTTTTCAGACCATAGGGCAATTTGGATTATGGTAAAACAAAATAATGAGTATATAAAAATAGGAAACAGTATAAAAAGAATAAATGAAGGGAAATGGGATGATAAAGGGAGAAAACAGGTTATGAAATTATGGCAAGAGCATATGCAAATGAGAGAATTTTATAAAGATTGGTTAGAGTAGTGGTTACGTTTTAAACTGAAATATAAAAAATGGTATGTAACACGGGAGAACAAGATGTTATGCATGGGAAAAATAATATATAAGAATTTAAACAATGGTATGATTGTTTAGAGAATAATGGTAACTATTTTTTATTAAGGAACAGAAAATATATGGGCCAAATAAGAAAACAATAGAACATTTATTGTACAAATATATTTCTTGAAAGGAAAAAAAAGAAGAAATTGCACCATATTTAAGCAAAATGTATAATACACAAGAGGAGATTATGAATGTAGTGAAAGAACATATTAAGGCCTTTTTAAAGAGCAGAGAACAAAGGTATGGAAATAATGGAAGGTAAATACATTTTCTGACATGGAGAATAAGGATTTAGAAAAAGATATAAGAACTGAAGAACTAGAGCATGCAATAAACATAATGCATTTAGATTCAGAAGCAGGTCCTGATGGAATAGAGTATAAGATGTACAGAAATATGATACAGAGCAAAAGAAATGCCCCAGGTCTCAATGATTCAATAAAATCTGTGTAGGTTCCATCCTGCATTGAATGTACCCATGCACACAGCCATGGTTCCCTCTTGGCAGTGCGCCATGCATATTAATCATGGCGCACTGCTGAGGGAGAACATAATAACAGGGATATTGAATCCATGTAGGCAGAAGAGTAGAGGCTATCCTGTGGTTGTGGATGCCTGGTCAGATGTTATGTATAGGGTGAGGCTCCCTTTAATGTTTCCTGCTACTGTTGACATGAGCTGTGAATTAATAGTTTGTATTCTAAATGTCTAATTTTTTTATGGCCGTTTGCACAGTGCAGCATGGTATGGAGCACAGCAATGCCAAGCTCTGCTTACACATAGACAGCTGACACCTGCCAAACATCTAAAAGTAGAAAACAGATGTAATTAATTATTTATTTCTGGTTATATTTAAGCCCATTTGCATGGATCAGCACTTAATAGAATATGTGATGGTATACTAGTTTATATACTATCCAAGTAGCTAAATGGGTAGAGTGACAGGTGGGAAAATGGCCTATATTAAGGCCAATAGGCAGGATTCTGCAACAGTTGTTGGAGTCTTTCTGTCAGTATGCCAGGCGGTACTGGTGAGGGTGCATACTTTCAGGCATAGAAATGTGATGTGCAGGAGTCCAGGGATTTTGTTGGGCTCCTGATACACAATTATGAACTTAAGCTGATGCCAGGTGATTACCAGGTCTCAGAATGTAAGGCTGAGTCCTGGGATTGGTTGGCCAGGGAACTTACAAGTGCTAATTTTATCCCCACACTGGTGAGCAGTGCCGTCACCACTATGATGACCTGAAGCATAGAAAGAGGGGAAGTTTGGACACCTGGGTCCAAGAAACCAGGGCTGGGCATGCCCCAGACATATATATTTCTTCCACTATTTTACTAAAATTCAAGCTAAATCTGTGCAAAACTGGTATGCATAATGGTGTGTTTCTCTTCCAACAGCTGCAGCTGAGAGGGCTCACAACATGCAGTCCCATGCCAGATGCCTGGCCAGGTTGCACTGTGAGTGTGGTAAGTATGGCTATATTATGTTAACTGTAGTGCAATAAACAATAAACAGTAAAAATTGTACTGCAATAAAGAATAAACAAAATCTGTGGTTCAATAAAGAATAAACAATACAAACTGTAATGCAATAAGTGGAAAATTAGAATGGTAGTGCAATAAATGAACAATAAAAACTGTAGTGCAATAAACAATAAACAATACCAATAACAGTACAAAAATATATAAAGCAGGACTGTGGTCTCATAACATAATTGCAGAAGATCCGTATGCTTTGCATGTCTATTGTCAGCTTGCTGCAGTCAACTGTAAAACTGCAATAACTGTAGAATGCAAAAGTAATGGCCTGAGAAATGTATTTCACAACTCATAGTTTGGTTCAAGGCTGTCAAGGCTGTCTCCAAGTCAATTTCAGTCACATAATGCTCTCTTTTCCTCCCACTCCAAAAACAACAGGTATATGGTGAGTTAGCCCACTTTATTGGCAGATATCATATGTAGACTTCACAGATAATTAACACCAATACCAATAAAATAACCAGGGTTGTGATGTCCTAACTAAATCTGTCTTAATATTTGCAGTAGGGTTGTATTCATTGCATGTCTGTTCTAAGTTGCTGCAGTCAGTTATTACATTATTTGCAGATGTTCCCTGCAGTCACAGCGTTTGGGTTCTACTTCCATGCCTGCCAACTAAGGCATGATGACTGTCTAGTCTACTTAATGTACACAAACATACCTTTCAAATGTAAGAAATAAAAATAATGAAGACGAACTACCACAGTAAAAGGAAAATCACTTTAATAACAAACTAAAATAAATAAAAGTGAGCACTTTCGCGATCTGCCTGAATGCTTCTTCAGACTTAGTAAAGAATCAACTTACACAACTTATGTCTCAAACAACCAGTCAGCTTGTGTTGTTAATTAATCATGCAAATCAGTTAAAAGCACATGATTAAAACATATTATTGTATCTTCCATAAAACACAAAAAACGTTTACATTCTGCATAAATAAATACATACAATAGTCAAGGGATTCAGTGCTTGAGGGCTCTTACCCTTAAGAATGCTTTTAGGGATACAGTGTTATTAATGCCCGGGGGGGGGGTATCTGCATTCAGTTGTAGAATGCATTTTTGTTCAGCCACTTTTCTTCTGTTTTTAATATCTCCCCCCGATACTTCCTTGTATCACCTCAAGAACCATAAATCTAAAAACATGATGTATACCCTTGGCTTCTACATGTTTATGTAGAGCATTACTCTCTTTCTTATTAACTATATCCCTCATGTGTTTTAAAATATGTTCTTTCAGCATCCTGTTGGTTTTGCCTACGTAAAATGCTTTGCAGTACTGACAGAAACTAAAAAAAAACCACATTTGTTGTCCTGCAGTCTGCATAAAAATCTATCTCTTTTTTAAAATGTTGTCCAGGGTGTATAAAAGTACCACCTGAAAAAATGTATTTACAGATAGTACAATTCTTGCATAAAAAAGTCCCTATTCTATTTGATAGATCCTCACTTTTAGGTCCTTGTCCTTTATAGCATAACTGTTTCTTTAATGATTTCTTATTTGTAAAGGAAAAGTGAGGTATAGGATCAATCACTTCTTCTAGCTCCTTAGTGGCTGTTAAAAATATTCCAGTTTTTCTTAAAAATGTCACAGAACAAGTTGACGTCACTAGCATATGTAATAGGGAATCTAAAAGTATTTTTCGTGGGATTTAACTTGGATATATCTTGTGTGACACATTCGGAAAAATATGGTCTGCCCTTACCGTTTCACACTTTATAGGCTTCTTTGATAGTAGCATCTATTTCATGTTGATTATATCTTCTACTAAGAAAATCTTCTCTCAGTAATGATAAGGCTTCCCGTAGCTCTTCTTCTCTGTTGTGTAATCTCATCACTCTGAAGAACTGTACCTTCATAACATTTTTACTGATATGCCTAGGATGCATGCTATTTCTGTGTAATAGAGAGTTTTTCCTACTAGGTTTTCTATATAAATGTGTGCCTATCTCTCCTAATTCAGATTTTTTAACTAAGACATCTAAAAGTTCTAGTTGTGCATTAGAATATTTATAAGTACATTTTAAAAAGGAGGTAGTCATATGAAGGTATTCTATAAATTTCTCTAGCATTTCTACTGAACTCCCCCAAAGAAAAAAACATGTCATCCACAAAACGTGCATACCATAGGACATGTTCACTAAAATCATTACCATGCAATAGGAACATACTTTCCCCTTGTACTAAAGCCGGGTTGGTGTAGCTATTGGCACAAGCTGTGTGCATAGCCACTCCAACCTTCTGTTAGTAAAAGTCTTCTTTAAACACAAAGGCATTATTTTCCAAAATGATTTCAAGTAGGTTGCACAGCACGTTTACCTTATCATTTGAGCAAGTGCGTTTCATACATAGTAAGTTTCTAATACTTTCAATTCCCCACTGGTTATGAATTACGGTGAAAAGAGATGTTATACTGAGTGTCACAAGTAGATAATCTCTATTTAATAAAGTTACCTTATCATATAATGCTTGTAAAAAAGTTTTAGTGTCTCTATAGACCACAACGTAAACAGCTCACAGGTGAACGAATACCACACAGGATTGACCAGTGAAAAAAATAGTTCCTTTTTTATTAAAAACACACGTTAAATCTCTCTCTAGCCCCTTGGCTGTAAACAGCCTTTAACAGAGTACAATCACATAAGTAAAAACAGAGCTTTTTATACTTTTTGCATTAAATGGATTACATTAATAAAACCAATTAATCAATTAACAATTACTGAAATTCCATTATACCAAACACTTCCAAGTGCATTCTTGATTTCAGCCTCTAGGGCACATAGTGTCAAACTTTAAAATTAACATTGTTTCTTTCTTTCTTAATACATGTTTATATGTTACTCTATCATTAATTCATTAGTTTCTACTTTTTCCAAAATAGTTGCTTGTAACACCTCCAGGTTACTGCTATGAAATTCTTTAAAATGAACTGCCACTGGACTAGCTGATTTACTTTTTCTTATATCTCTTATGTGTTATTTTAGTCTGCATGAAAACTGCCTTTTACTTTCCCTAACATCAAATTTTTCATGGACATTTTAAGCAATATATAATTTTCTCTAACTTGGAACTTTTTCCCATTAATATCTGTGAATTCTTTTACTATGAACTCACATATGCTGCATTTTCCACAAGGAAAGGTGCCTAACATTTGTGGTGATAGAACTAGCCCTGCTTGGGTCATTCTAAACTTCCCATGTACTAAAAAATATTTTATACTTCTGCCTCTCCTAAAGGAGAAGCTGATATTCTTATTTTGTAGAACATCTACTTCCCCTTTTAATTTTAACCAACAATATTTTACTTGTTCTTTTACCATTTTTGAAAAAAACAGAAAAAGTGGAAGTAAAATAAATACTTTCTTGTTCTTCTTCATTTTCCTTCCTTTGCTTACCACTTCTCTGATTCTACTTTATTGCTTTTTCCAATCCCTGTTCCACTAGCATTTCTATTGAACTCCCCCAGAGAAAAAAACATGTCATCCACAAAACGTGCATACCATAGGACATGTTCACTAAAATCATTACCATGCAATAGGAACATACTTTCCCACTGTACTAAAGCCAGGTTAACGTAGCTATTGGCACAAGCTGTGCCCATAGCCACGCCAACCTTCTGTAAGTAAAAATCTTCTTTAAACACAAAGACATTATTTTCCAAAATGATTTCAAGTAGGTTGCACAGAACATTTACTTTATCATTTGAGAAAGTGCGTTTCATACATAGTAAGTTTCTAATACTTTCAATTCCCCACTCGTTAGGTATTACTGTGAAAAGAGATGTTATATCGAGTGTCACAAGTAGATAATCTCTATTTAATAAAGCTACCTTATCATATAATGCTTGTAAAAAAGTTTTAGTATCTCTCAATACTGTTTCACATGTTTCTATTACCGGGTGTAAATTTTTCTCCACATAAATAGATATAGCTTTTGTAGCCCAGCCTTTAGTAGAGACTATAGGTCTCATAGGTGGGCATACTGCATCTGTATGCACTTTGGGAAGACCATAAATAACAGGGGTAGTGGGAGATTCAACAATAAAATATTTAAACAGCTCTTCTGATATCAACTGTGTTGTTAGTAAATCAAACGTAACACTGCAATTCTATCAACAATCACTTTCACTGTAGCTTTGGTAATATAGGTTCCCTTATCATCTAACAGCTTCATCATTTGCTTAATATAGAATTCCCTATCCATAATTACAATTCCCCTCCTTTGTCTGCTGGTCTAATTTCTACAGAATGTAATGCCTGTGACTCACTTAATGCATTAGATTCTTCTTTATTCAATTTATAAAGGGCAGGTGCTCTGCCTATTTCAAATACATCTCTTATCTGCTTTTCACAAACTGACACAAATGCATCAACAATTGGATGCATTTTTGGCACTAAAGTACTGGGTTTTTAAAACATATTATCAGTCACAATTGCTGTCCCTTTAAACATAGTTTTAATAGTTAAAGTGTGCCCAAACAGTTTTAGTTACTTCAAAATATCAACCTTAACTGTTCTCTGGGCTGGGATAAAAGAAAGCCCTTTGTTTGGCTTCATATTTTTATTTCTTGTGTTTAAGCTTCGAGATGAAAACCGAGCTTCTCCCTGGTACCCGAGTTCTTCTTTTTTTGAATTGGAATTTATTGTGAATATCAGGTCTGGGACATGGCAGAAGGATATAGTATAGTATAGTGTCAAACTACAATCCTAATGGGAATGCCATGTCACAGAACCATATGGAATGTTTCAGACAAATCTTGAATACGAAGGTAAATCTCCTAGTTGAAAGACCATTTTTTTTCAGAGGACTATACTGTGGAAATAGACCATGGAGCACAGGTACTGTTTCATGACAAATTTAGAGTTTTTGAAAATAAACTCTATAAGGTTAAAAGGCTCCAATGGCAGAGATTTCATTTGGAAGCCTCATTACACTATAAGATTGTCCCCAGAGGTCTAAGAGTACTGACTATGCCTACATATGGGGATGCTTTTCCTGACCTCCTTAAAAAAATGGCAACAACTCAACTTATAGCTAAGTTATGATTATATGATTTTGCTTATAGAATTCTTTCTACCCCAAGAGAGAGAGTTAGCAAGTGAATTGAAAACCTTACAGAAAGATCTGTATGCTAATTTCTGTACTGATATCATTGGTAATGAGCTAGACACCTTATATGAAAATATATCCTTTATGAAAAGAGACTGCAAAATATGAAGCTGAAAAAGCTTCAAAGGGACATGAATGACTTCCAGAGTGTGGCAGTGTTTTCATGGCCTAAACCGCCCATTCCAGCAATGAATCAACCCATTAACTTGTCCCCTACAGAAGCAGATAGCACCCAATAGCCAGAGAGTAGCGTAGCAGTGGTAGAAGGAGTGGCTACATCTGTTAGTTCGAATGAGACACAAGTTCCACCGGTAACATCAATTGAGCATGCTTTGTTTGTTTGTGTCTTTTGGCTTTTCATGGTTAGGGGTTGCCACAGCAGAACTCCGATCCACTAATGATTGTTACTGGATTTTTACGTACCGGGTTACCAGCCCTGATGCACAACCTTCAACGAAGGCACACCCCATTCACGTATGCCTCCACACTGAAGATGCTCTAGCTGAGAATCGAACGGGACAATGTCTTGCTATGAGGCGACAACACTACCGCAGCACCACCACAATTGAGCATCCTTTAATGGTCAGAAATAAAGATCTATTAGTAAGGAATAATAAACATGAGGAGAACGGCAACCAACAGAATGGAAGTTCTTCTTTTCTATGGCACAGAAAGGATTAATAGAGACTCCAGTAGTGCCCTTTACCTTGAAAATGCCCTTCAAATAAAAGACAGATCGAGGAGCAGAGGAAGGAAAGGCCGGGTACAGCAGCTACCGAGCACGGAAGGAACCCAGAGCAAAATTGTAACTCACAGCAGGAACAGAAAGGTCTGGTAATCAATCTTTCCTCTTTATTATTAACTGATGCACAGATTTTGTTATTAAACAATGGGCTTTCTTTTATCCCAGCCCAGAGAACAGTTAAGGTTGATATTTTGAAGGAACTAAAACTGTCTGGGCGCACTTTAACTATTAAAACTATGTTTAAAGGGACAGCAACTGTGACTGATAATATGTTTAAAAAACCCAGTATGTTTGTACCAAAAATGCATCCAATGGTTGATGCTTTTGTGTCAGTTTGTGAAAAGTAGATAAGGGATGTATTTGAGATAGGTAGAGCACCTGCCTTTCAAAATTTGAATAAAGAAGAATCTAATGCATTAAGTGAGTTACGGGCATTACATTCTGTGGAAATTAGACCAGCAGACAAAGGAGGGGGAATTGTAATTATGGATAGGGGATTCTATATTAAGCAAATGATGAAGCTGTTAGATGATAAGGGAACCTATATTACCAAAGCTACAGTGAAAGCGATTGTTGATAGAATTGCAGTGTTACTGTTTGATTTACTAACAACACAGTTGATATCAGAAGAGCTGTTTAAATATTTTATTGTTGAATCTCCTACTACCCCTGTTATTTATGGGCTTCCCAAAGTGCATACAGATGCAGTATGCCCACCTATGAGACCTATAGTCTCTAGAAAAGGCTGGGCTACAAAAGCTATATCTATTTATGTGGAGAAAAATTTACACCCGGTAATAGAAATATGTGAAACAGTATTGAGAGATACTAAAACTTTTTTACAAGCATTATATGATAAGGTAGCTTTATTAAATAGAGATTATCTACTTGTGACACTCAATATAACATCTCTTTTCACTGTAATTCCTAACAAGTGGGGAATTGAAAGTATTAGAAACTTACTATGTATGAAACGTACTTTCTCAAATGATAAAGTAAACATGCTGTGCAACCTACTTGAAATCATTTTGGAAAATAATGTGTTTGTGTTTAAAGAAGATTTTTACTTACAGAAGGTTGGTGTGGCTATGCACACAGCTTGTGCCAATAGCTACGCCAACCTGGCTTTAGTACAAGGGGAAAGTATGTTCCTATTGCATGGTAATGATTTTAGTGAACATGTCCTATGGTATGCACGTTTTGTGAATGACATGTTTTTTCTCTGGGGGAGTTCAATAGAAATAATAGAGATATTTATAGAATACCTTCATAAAACTTCCTCCTTTTTAAAATGTACTTATAAATATTCTAATGTACAACTAGAATTTTTAGATGTCTTAGTTAAAAAATTGAATTAGGAGTGATAGGCACAGGTTTGTATAAAAAACCTAGTAAGAAAAACTCTCCATTACACAGAAATAGCATGCATCCTAGGCATATCAGTAAAAATGTTATGAAGGGACAGTTCTTCAGAGTGATGAGATTACACAACAGAGAAGAAGAGCTAGGGGAAGCCTTATCATTACTGAGAGAAGATTTTCTTAGTAGAGGCTATAATCAACATGAAATAGATGCTACTATCAAAGAAGCCTATAAAGAGTGAAACGGTAAGGGCAGACCATATTTTTACGAATGTGTCACACAAGATATATCCGAGTTAAATCCCACGAAAAATACATTTAGATTCCCTATTACATATGCTAGTGACGTCAACTTGTTCTGTGACATTTTTAAGAAAAATTGGAATATTTTAACAGCCACTAAGGAGCTAGAAGAAGTGATTGATCCTATACCTCACTTTTCCTTTACAAATAAGAAATCATTAAAGAGACAGTTATGCTATAAAGGACAAGGACCTAAAAGTGAGGGTCTATTAAACAGAATAGGGACTTTTTCATGCAAGAATTGTACTGCCTGTAAATACATTTTTTCAGGTGGTACTTTTATACACCCTGAACAACATTTTAAAAAAGAGATAGATTTTTATGCGGACTGCAGGACAACAAATGTGTTTTTTTTTTTAGTTTCTGTCAGTACTGCAAAGCATTTTACATAGGCAAAACCAACAGGATGCTGAAAGAACGTATTTTAAAACACATGAGGGATATAGTTAACAAGAAAGAGAGTAATGCTCTAGATAAACATGTAGAAGCCGAGGGTATACATCATGTTTTTAGATTTATGGTTCTTGAGGTGATACAAGGAAGTATCGGGGGGGAGATATTAAAAACAGAAGAGAAGTGGCTGAACAAAAATGCATTCTACAACTGAATGCAGATAACCCCCCCAGGCATTAATAACACTGTATCCCTAAAAGCATTCTTAAGGGTAAGAGCACTAAAGCACTGAATCCCTTGACTATTGTATGTATTTATTTATGCAGAATGTAAACGTTTTTTGTGTTTTATGGAAGATACAATAATATGTTTTAATCATGTGCTTTTAACTGATTTGCATGATTAATTAACAACACAAGCTGACTGGTTGTTTGAGACATAAGTTGTGTAAGTTGATTCTTTACTCAGTCTGAAGAAGTGATCAGGCAGATCGTGAAAGCACTCATTTTTATTTATTTTAGTTTGTTATTAAAGTGGTTTTCCTTTTACAGTGGTAGTTCGTCTTCATTATTTTTATTTCTTGTGTTTACGCTTCGAGGTGAAAACTGAGCTTCTACCTGGTACCCGAGTTATTCTTCTTTTTTTGGCTATACCTCTCAAATGTCATGATTTTTCATAATGTAATTATAACCGCCTAATCTGTCTGGTCCATAATTACCAGATAAATGATTACCTGGAATGTAATGTATTTTCAAATCCGTTTACAGAACACCTTGGTAGTCATGTATGTACTCATTTTGTGAACCTGTTCTTTGTAGTTGTGTACCGGCATTTGTTAGTGCTTGGCCCATACTGTCCCATGCTAACAGCTTGAGAGGTTTGTATATGCTACATAACTATAGAAGAATTGAAGTCACTGTACTCACAACTGATACAGCACACCTGTAGAAGTATGTATTACCAGTGTTTTTAGGGATATCATCTGCGATGTCACTAATGGTATGTTTTTATCTCTATCCCACACCATATCTTCTTTAATTTATTATTGTTATTTATTATTATGATTTAATATTAACATATGTTGTTTAACTGTTTTGTTGGCCTTATGGGTTATTTCATACTTGCTTGCTGTTAGCATACTTACTGTTATGTTACTTAATGTTGTGTTACACATAATATACCTAAATATGTATTTGGATTAATTGATATTATTTTCCATTCTGCTAATACCAACATCAGTTTGGTTATTACTAAAATTAATTTATTGTTATAAGTACTTTACTACAGCGCATCAAGGCCATCCGGTTCCTCATGATCCACCTATCTTGCCTCCCCCAGGCTGTGGCACCGGGTCCCAGCACATCTGGAACCCAGCCTGGTGGTGCCCCCTCTGCTACCCTTCCACTACCTAAGGTGTAAGGTAGCACTACCCCATGGGATGGGGTTGGGCTCCACTCTGGGAGCGGTGGTGGAGGGGGAGTTGTCACATGTGATGAACTACTGGGTTTGGTGTGCGAGATCATCTTCCGTGCATTTGGATGATGCCTGCACCAGATGGAGAGCATGCTGGCCATCCTGGTTGGGTAGGCTTGACCCAGAACTCAGCCTCCACCACTGCCACCCTTGAGGCAGTGACGGAACAGTGCTGACAGTCCCATGGGTGGGGATGTGAGACATGCGGCTTCCTTGTGTAGGCACATTGGACTGTGATTCCACAACACCCTTCCTATCCAAGGTGTTCACCCCCCTCTTGTGTCACATACCACCCCTGTCTACCATCTTGTCTGTCAGCAAAAGCTTCCTTATCCAAGGTGTTTACCCCCCTCTTGTGTCACACACCACCCCTGTCTGCCATCTTGTCTGTCTTGTCTGTCAGCAAAAGCTTCCTCACCTACCCAACTTACCTCCTCCACATGTACCTTTGTCCCTTCCCCAACATTCCACTCTTACCTTTACAAAAATAGGCACCTGTCTCAAAGAAATATATATATCGTGCCCTACATAGCTCTTCATTTCACACACATGTCCACTGAATACACATAATTTAGTCCAATTGGCTTAACAATGCAATTATGTTGTCCTCACCCCTCTCTGTGGAGATGAGAGTCCAGAGTCATCTACAAATTCTGTCAAAGTGTACAGTTGTTGCTGTACAAGAAATGGATAGCTATAGTTTTTTTCCTGCACCCTTCCTGCACATACCTACCTGCCTTTTACTATGTTTCTCCCCGGCTTGCACCCCATTTCACCACTTTCCTATCTCCCCATTTTTCTTTTCTTTATATATTTTTTATGCGATGCTACGTGACGCAGCGTGTCCTACAGCTTCGCTGAGCTCAGCTAAATGGAGCTATATTGATATATGTGTTTTAAATGATAATAAACATGTACAAAATAAACACCACTCTCCTATTTTGAACCCAAGGCCATCGCACCTGCAGACCACTGCATTAATCTGCCATGCCACACAGCTATTAATTAAAACAGGTGGTTTAAGCAAAACATGGTAATTGCAATTTATAATCATTAAGCATTTTTAAGTGGATCTGCGCATCGTGCCACATCACGCAAACTTGCTTAAAGACTAATGGAAAAAATGGGAGGGAGTGTACCTGGGAGTCTGGTGCAAGAGTGCACTGCTAGAATGCCAAACACATAATAATGAATCTAAGTGAGGTCTCTAATAGCAGGGAGTCTGGTGCAAGAGTGCACCGCTAAAAGGCCCAACACACAATAATGAATCTAAGTGAGGTCTCTAATAGCAGAGAGTCTGGTGCAAGAGTGCACCGCTAGAACACCAAATGCACAATAATGAATCTAAGTGAGGTCTCTAATAGCAGGGAGTCTGGTGCAAGAGTGCACCGCTAGAATGCCAAACACACAATAATGAATCTAAGTGAGGTCTCTAATAGCAGGGAGTCTGGTGCAAGAGTGCACCGCTAGAATGCCAAATGCACAATAATGAATCTAAGTGAGGTCTCTAATAGCAGGGAGTCTGGTGCAAGAGTGCACCGCTAGAACGCCAAACACACAGTAATGAATCTAAGTGAGGTCTCTAATAGCAGGGAGTCTGGTACAGGAGTGCACTGCTAGAATGCCAAATGCACAATAATGAATCTAAGTGAGGTCTCTAATAGCAGGGAGTCTGGTGCAAGAGTGCACCGCTAGAAGGCCCAACACACAATAATGAATTTAAGTGAGGTCTCTAATAGCAGGGAGTCTGGTGCAAGAGTGCACCGCTAGAATGCCAAACACACAATAATGAATCTAAGTGAGGTCTCTAATAGCAGGGAGTCTGGTGCAAGAGTGCACCACTAGAACGCCAAACACACAATAATGAATCTAAGTGAGGTCTCTAATAGCAGGGAGTCTGGTGAAGGAGTGCACCGCTAGAACGCCAAATGCACAATAATGAATCTAAGTGAGGTCTCTAATAGCAGGGAGTCCAGTGCAAGAGTGCACCACTAGAACGCTAAACACACAATAATGAATCTAAGTGAGGTCTCTAATAGCAGGGAGTCTGGTGCAAGAGTGCACCGCTAGAACGCCAAACACACAATAATGAATCTAAGTGAGGTCTCTAATAGCAGGGAGTCTGGTGCAAGAGTGCACCGCTAGAACGCCAAATGCACAATAATGAATCTAAGTGAGGTCTCTAATAGCAGGGAGTCTGGTGCAAGAGTGCACTGCTAGAACGCCAAACACACAATAATGAATCTAAGTGAGGTCTCTAATAGCAGGGAGTTTGGTGAAGGAGTGCACAGCTAGAATGCCAAATGCACAATAATGATTCTAAGTGAGGTCTCTAATAGCAGGGAGTCCGGTGCAAGAGTGCACCACTAGAACGCTAAACACACAATAATGAATCTAAGTGAGGTCTCTAATAGCAGGGAGTCTGGTGCAAGAGTGCACCGCTAGAACGCCAAACACACAATAATGAATCTATGTGAGGTCTGTAATAGCAGGGAGTCTGGTGCAAGAGTGCACCACTAGAACGCCAAACACACAATAATGAATCTATGTGAGGTCTGTAATAGCAGGGAGTCTGGTGCAAGAGTGCACCACTAGAATGCCAAATGCACAGTAATGAATCTAAGTGAGGTCTCTAATAGCAGGGAGTCTGGTGCAAGAGTGCATCGCTAGAATGCCAAACACACAATAATGAATCTAAGTGAGGTCTCTAATAGCAGGGAGTCTGGTGCAAGAGTGCACCGCTAGAACGCCAAACACACAATAATGAATCTAAGTGAGGTCTGTAATAGCAGGGAGTCTGGTGCAAGAGTGCACCGCTAGAACGCCAAATGCACAATAATGAATCTAAGTGAGGTCTCTAATAGCAGAGAGTCTAGTCCAAGAGTGCACCGCTAGAACGCCAAATGCACAATAATGAATCTAAGTGAGGTCTCTAATAGCAGGGAATCTGGTGCAAGAGTGCACCGCTAGAATGCCAAACACACAATAATGAATCTAAGTGAGGTCTCTAATAGCAGGGAGTCTGGTGCAAGAGTGCACCGCTAGAACGCCAAACACACAATAATGAATCTAAGTGAGGTCTCTAATAGCAGGGAGTCTGGTGCAAGAGTGCACCGCTAGAACATCAAATACACAATAATAAATCTAAGTGAGGTCTCTAATACCAGGGAGTCTGGTGCAAGAGTGCACCGCTAGAACACCAAACACACAATAATGAATCTAAGTGAGGTCTCTAATAGCAGGTAAATGTGCCCTTTTATGAGCAACATTTAGAACTACACCTGCTAAGGCATTAATGTCAAAATACATTTTCAACTGGGACTCTGGTGCAGAAATACATTGATATAAAGCCATGCACATAATGATGGATGTAGAAAAAGTATGTCACAGCCTGTAAGTATGCACTTATATCTTGCAAATACACCTGCTGTAACAGTGACTCAGTAGCTCAGTCTGTTAAATGCCATGCAAACAGCATATTTTGCCATACACAGTCCTAAGTTCAAATTCAGTGGTGTGTAGCATTTAAATTGCATTATTGTGAAGACAGCAATTAATGACTGAGTTGTGCACCCTTTATCCGCACAATGGATTTCAAATGAAATGTCTGCTTTTCACTGATGGAAGTCACAGGCCTGTAGATAGGAACAAACTTCACATATCCCTGTAGCAAAACTATTAGTGCATAAAGTGTCAGGTCAAGCATTAATATGCATTCATAGAGGATTTTAACTTAGGTAATATAAATGAGGCCTATTAATATCACAGTGAAGCACACAATCCTTTCATACTCACAGTGCAAATTAGCACAGATGCACAACTAACATACACATATGAATCCCCTGCTTGTAACAAGGACTGCCAGCATACACATTCCAAATGAGTACCAGTCTGTAACACATGACCTGACAGTTGCCCAAATGGTGGATGTGATGTTTATTTATCCCCTATGTTGCTCAAGGACACAACAAACATGTTGCATAATACTCTGTTAGTGATACCATTGCCTAACATATTTACCTTAAACACATGCCGTAATTAGAGTGAATGGGTACCCTCACTCTGGCTCTGCCTTTACAACAAGGCTGACACAGCTCCCACAGTTACTCTTACAGCGTGTTGTCCTCCAAAGTGTTCACAGTCTCTGCCTAGGCCTATTACCTGCAGCATCTGCAGTCTGTAACACACACATGTCTATGTAAAAGTACTTGCTACAGACCTACCCTCTGCAATGACATAGTCTCCTCACCCCAGTAATGTCCAGCATAACATATCAGGAAAGGGCTTCTAATCCACATGAAGGTCTTATATCTTGCACAGTGGTTGCATATCGTTGGCTGATAGTGCAAATAAGTTGTGTTGGCTTCAATTAGCATTTCAGAACCACACATTGTTTAAGAGGCAATCACCTGGTAATGAGAAGCAGGTAAAAAGGCAAATAGCTGGCTATGGGGAACCATTCTGTATGAGACTTTCTTCACATAGAACACAAGTCTGCAAAACTTAAATATCATCACATATCAACAGAGGAGTTTTGCACTCCATCAGGTATATAACCTTTTTGTTTACAACCCGATGCAGATCTGTGAATATACTTATGGGGAATAGGGATTACTGCATTAAGACTTTCATAAAACTGTGATAATGATATGTCATCGACCTCCAGGTTTGTTACACCTATAGAGGACGTTTAATACATCAAGGGTGGAATGCTTTTTGTCAATGTGGCACACTGGTCTAGTGGGACTGTCCTTTTCTAGTGGTTGTAATAGCACACTAGCATTTGTTTGGCACTGTTGGTTTGACATATTATCAGGGGGTTGCCCCTAGGGGACACACTACATTAGACTCCAGTGTTGGGATCATACAGTAGTATCAGTCATGGCACACACAGGAATAGCTGACTATTGCTAGTATCTTAGTTGCATCCACATTCTTAATATGTTTGCACATTGTGGAATATGACATGTGTGAACAAGCAGTGGATACTGTAAGCCATTCTGTTCTTGCTATATCTCTACATAGTGTACTTCTACCTATGTGATCCTGACATGTGTTCCCATTTTGCTCTCTTTCAGGAAACATGTATCCAAGATGCTGAGCACCTTTCATGGATGCAGAGAATTATATTATACTGGAAGGCCTCCAGCAACACCACAAACACCTACTGTCCAGGGGGGAGACAAAACAGGGAACAGTGGGTAGCATTGTGGGCTGACCTTGTCTGTGACATGAATGCCACAGTTCTTCACAGCAGGACATATGAACAGGTTCGACACCATGCAACAGACATGCACACAGAAGAGCAGCAGATGTATCCAGGGATTGTGTCATCACCAGTGGAGGGCCTGCAGTGGAACAACCACTCTCAGTCATTGAGGAATTTCTGATGAACTTAGGCACACATGACAGTTCCCAGGCATCCATCACATTGTACATCGTGGATGTGGGTGCCACAGTTTCCATGGCAGAGGAGCATGCAGGTAAGCTTAGTTTGATCATCATTGCAATACTGTAGCATTCAGTGTGTCAGACTGTACATATTTTTATGTAGCTGTCAGTTCTTTGTTCTTTGGGGGGAGGGTTTAACTGCAGTTTGACTGTCATGCTCAGATGTTGACCAATATAACAATTAACACAGTAGCTGCTGTAAATGTGAGATAGAAGGATGTATTACTTTGTTGTGGTGCAACATGTAGTGGTACAGTCATCACCTCTCCCTCAACTTTTCACAGGTCTGTCAGGTATCGGACAAGGCCATGGTCCTGCTCCTGGTAAGCACAACACTCTTTTGTTATAGATGTAGGTTTACAATATAATCCCTAAAGTGTAATCACAGACCTGCTGCCTGGATTGCTGTACTGTCAGCATGATTGCCAATTGCACAGATATTTTCTGATTGTACACATGTTAGAGTCATACCTATGCCTTGTAGGTGTGACCACACTGATAGATGTGACAGTATTGTCAGGACATTACAGATTGTCATATGTGTCAACTGTGCAGAGTCTTCACAAAAGTCAACAGTGTACCTCATCATTGCTGATGAGATTGCTGTGTAAAGAGCTTTTATTTACAAGTAGCTACAGCTGTTTGTGGGAAAAGATGTCCTCTTATCCTACTGTGTGAGGTTGGGTTTTCAACAGGTCTGTAATAGTGACAACAGTGTATATATCTTTACATATATTGCAACATAGTACTTCAGAGCATAATAGTGCAGGTATTAATTTACTACTTTTTCCTTTGTTATCACAGGTGACTGGGGGGAGTTGGTCTCTGTCCTCCTCACAATCTGATGTCAGTGTCTCTTCAGACTCTGATGATGATAGTAGCCAGATTGAGGCATGGGTGGAGGTTTCAGAGGCCAAATCTTTCCCAGAGGTTGACATCCCTCTTCTGTCCTCATTGTCACTGCATGCAGTCATATGAACTATGAACCTATGCCCACACATGCCCAGTCCTCAAAGGCCACAGATATTGGACAGTCAGAGGGTGGGGACATTGAACAGGAAAGTGTGGCAACTATGGCTCCAGTGAGGGTAGACACTGGCCATGGCCAGACAGCTGGCAAGGTTCAAGACAGGTGGATTGATAGGGATGCTTGTAGGAGGTCTGCTGACTGTGCGCCACCTGTTGCAGGTGTCACATCACGGGTCACTCAATACATGTTTTTGGTCATCATGGAGGCACAGGCACATTCTGAAAGGAACTCCAGATGTATGCTTAGGGTTATGGATGTAGCACAGTCTGACATCTGTGACTGCCTCCACCACATTGCTGACAATCTGGATTGGTTCACTGATGCAGTGGAAAGAAGGTGGGCTGAGACAGACTGCACACTACCTGTCTTGGAACCCACAGTGTCTGTACTGGAGCATGTGGTTGGAGTTGATTGTCAGACTTGTGGATGTAGGTCAGCAACCTCATCTGTTGAGAGTCCACGTGGCCATGCAAAATCATGCTCCCATAGTGGCAGTACATCCAGCGCTACAGAGGTGTGCGTGCTGTCCATACCAAGATGTGGCAGGCCATGGGCTCATGGTCCTGGGCATTTCCATGGAGGACATGGTCCATGCAGGCAGCAGTCACTGGCAGGTACTAGCACCATTTCTGACCTTAGATATAAAGGTGCCAGTGCATCTCCTTGCAGACCCAGTTCCCATGTTTTGGGCTGGAGATGGTGAACTGTTAGCTCTACTATGCATGGTTCAAAGCTGTCCAGCATACACATATAGGGCTAGCACTGAGCTTGACTGTGTACACACACACATTCACACACCACTGTTAAATGCAGTTCACCTACAGACACACATGGCACATTTCCATGGTCCATCTTGCCTGCTTCCCTTCTGGACTCACACACATGTTGTCAACCTTTTGGGTCATCCTAGGCCTTCTGCACCCCCACACAACACCCTGTGCAAGTGATGATACATGTGCCACATCCCTGTCATCCTTGCCATTGATGCAGGGAAATGCAGCTATGTGTCTGATGCACAGAGTGACTATATTAGTTAACATGTACTTGTGTAATGCAGTGTTGTTTGCCATGACACTTTTACTGGTTACTGACGGATACTGTATGTTGACATTTGTAATGAGTAAGCCACATAATTTTATGTACCTTATGTTGTATGATGTTGCAATGGCTGTATACTTACACAATGAAATGTGTGACATGGACCTGTTTCTGTTTCAGGATTCTGTTGGGAGCACCTATGGATATACAGCAGCAATAAAGCCATAGATGTCTCAGCACAGGATAGAATGTCAGCACAGAAGAAATATGTCTTCAGCAAGGTACAGCACTATAGGTGCATGGCTCCATAGGTTTATATATGTATAACAGGCTAACAAGGATAATGGCATCATTCAGCGTACTCATGCATCCCTAATATGTGAAAAGGTCTGGTACCCCTGATAAGTGTCACCAGAGTTTTGGGAGGTAACACATCTACAAGGTGTGGTGATGGAGATGACCCATCTACAAATTTCTTGTGTCCCATACAGACTTTTGTCTGGCACCAGTTATGATCATCTTGTTCTGCATCCCATTGTGTAACTTGAACATAATGTGTTTCACAACAGATGTGTGCTTCCCATGCATGGGGAACCTGTTACTTATAGGGTGTACTGTCTGTGTTACATACCTGCCTCTCCAGCATGTACTAGATATACCACAGTGATGATGTAGGTGTTTAGAACAAGTAAGACATGTGTTAGTACTGTCATGGATATGTGGAAGGTAAACAATGGGATTTTACACCTCCCTGTGTGGCAGCCATATGCATCCCCTCCAAAGCATTTAGGAGGCAGACTACACATCTACGGTCATGACACAGATTCCATAGGACATGTTATCTTCAGTGTGTATTAGTTTACAATGGAATGGTGCAGTGGTGCAGTGGTAGAGTTGTCTCCTCACAGCAAGAGGTTCTCCAATTTGATTCTCGGCTGGAGCACTTTCTGTGCGGAGTCTGCATATCCTCCCAGCATTCGAGTGGGTTTCCTCTGGGTGCTCTGGTTTTCTCCCACATTTGAAAGACATGCATCAGGAGCATTTCTCTCTGGGCCTCCATGAAAATTGGCTTTGTTCCAGGTCAGACTTTCCCGTTTAACAAATGTTAAATAAATAAATAAAATAAACCTGTGTGGCTGCTACAGTTGTAAGATATGCCTGTGTTGTGACATAGCAAGGGTACCATTGCACCCAATGATAGGTGTGATGACTGCCAAATTCAGTATAACAGTGACAGTCTAGGATTTATACCTCATACCTTTCTGTATAGGTTGTACTAAATTGAATGCATCCCCACATCTTACCGACCAGTGAAAGTCAAAGGCTACATTACTCTCTGTGTTTATACATTCATCACTAATGGCTCAACTGTGTGTGGTGTGCAGACACTACTATATTTTCCAGGGGTGGATGACTTCCCAAAGGATCGTATTGTGCAGTCACTGGCATTTTGTATTTGTCAGTGGCTCAGACAACAACTGAATGTGTGTCTCAGGCCATCCTGGATAATGTTGGTTCTGTGTGGAATTCAGTGACAGCTCCTAATATGCAATCACCTGCTAATGTAGTCAGCCAGAGGCACTGACAGTGGCCATGACTGTAGAGAAGGGAATGGCTAGAAGGAGTACACCATTAATGATGTCTGGGAAAATCCACTGGTGACTGGTGTCATTGCAGCGTAGGTCTCCCAATGCTATCTTCCCAGAGTATGATGGTCATACACTTGCCTATCTACCAGCTGGCAAAAACACTCTGTAAATAACTTACACAGTTTCCAGCAAGGCCTGCAGGCCTAATACTGTCATACACCTTGGCAGGTCATGGTAGGTAGAGTGAGTCATATTCCCATCATCCATTGCATAGTGTAACAGTCAATGGGGTCCACTGGTTAGACTCAGTAGGCATAATATGGCCTTGAGCAATGTCAGTAGGTGTAAGACAGTGGTAAGTGGTACTGCTTGTATCCATACTAACTTCTTTCATGGCATTTCATGTCACATGACTCAGAGATCTAGGGACACTGCTTGGCACTACATGCTAGTTGTCATTTCTGCAACTACATATTGCAGTTACTTGCAGCATGTGCCAAGAAGAGATTCATCCAAGGTATCTGTACACAGCATAGACAAACAAGTAAGGGAAGTGTAATATGTATACCCATTGAAGGTAAGATGATGGGGGGTTTATACAGATATTCTGCAGTTGGACACTACCCAAGAGGTGTGTACTGGAAGGATGCAATTACCTTGTGAAGACTGTGTTAATTATGGGAGTCCATGGAATTGCCCATGCCTGGCAACTACTAATGGTGGTCTCACCAACACCAGTCCTACATAGGATACCATGCTCGGATACATTTTCTGTCATCACATGCAAAAATTTTACTATGAAGCCCATGATGAGAGGGAGCACACAGCCTGTTTGTTCATCCACATAGCTGTCCCATATAAGGAAAGGCTCTGTTAGTTTCACATACCCTTCTCCAGGTAGATGCCTTGATTAGCAACCTGGGCACTCAGTTGGCTTTTGCATGTAGTATGCCTTCTGTTCCAGGGTTGGTGGAATGTCACTAGGGAACTGACAAGATGGTGATTAGGAGTACTGCTGTAGTGCTACAATATAATGTGCAATGTCCAGTGACATAGATGTCAAGTCTTGCTGAAACAATCAGCACACTGGAGATGAGCCATCATAGGTGACAATTTTACAGCTAGTCATGATTCCTGCCTTTCAACAGATTAATGGTGGATATCTGCTTGGTATGGCTATGTGGCCTACTGCAATGGACTGGCCAACTTTGGCCAATGTCTGTCCACCTGCCAAATGTCCGAGGCATGTCATACTGTGCAGTTATTCTGTGTTCCCACATCATGTCACACAACAATCAGTGTGTTGTCTGGTTGCTTGACAGGCATTGTACACTTGCAAGACCAACTTAATGTCAGCTAAGTTGTACAAGTCCTCTACACATGCACAGGCATCCACATATTCATTGCAAGGTATGCCTACAAACACTGTATATCAGGCTGTCAACCCCAAGGCTGTGGCATCATGACCTTAACATTGCAGGATCTGATGATGAGATGTTGGGAGTGTCCACACCCCTCTACTCCTATGACACACAAACACAACATGTGACAGATGTGACTGCATTTCCAACCTTGCTGCCATGGTGTCTCCAACAGCAGTCATTACATATGGCAATGAGCATTATGCCAACATGCACAACTCACATCCTCCACCACTTACACCCACATCGCACACACCTGCATGTGTGCATCTCCTTACCAGACATATTTCCAAACAACAGACACATCAGAAAATCCTGCCTCTGGAGAGCACAGTACAAATAATACTGCATGCACCACTCTCTCACTTGTCAAACACCTAAGGCAAAGCACAAAATCACACCTCTTAGTCATAGATGATTACATCATGAGACATATTGATGTCTGTGTCAAATGGCTACATATTGAAAAATCACAGATAGCTGTCTGTTGGTTAACACAATAGGCCTTACCACACACTGCAATTCAAGGAATATCAGTTAAAATAATGTTGACATCATAGCTCCTGCAGGTGTGTACAACTAGGGACATGCATCATCAGACTGTATGCAGACACATGAATGAGCTTACCCAGTCTGTGTCTGTAGCAGGTATGGATAGAGCTTTCAGCTATAATTGACCCTCACCTATGATGATGGCTCCATACACACGGAAATTGAGTCAATAATGGCCTTAGTGTTTGGTGTCCTTGTAAGGGGAGCTTCTATATGTGTGCCTGGGATGCTTTGTTCAACAGACATCAATGCTTCACCAGTGATGGTCTTCATCTCTCACTCCTGAGATTTGGAGTACCGGCCAAGGCTGCTGACACCCCTCACAATGCATCTTATATGCACTGTCAGGAGGGAAAACTTTGCAATGAGAACACCATCTTTATACAACATCATGGTTATGCTGCTACACACTGGTATGGCAACACTGAACCCCACTCCACTCTATGGAAGGTGTCCCCACCTTGGATTATGCAGACATGTGTGCAGTCAAGGACATCTGGATCAAGGCTGTGGACAGCACCACAGCCATACAAGACTGCATGTCCATTCACATCTTCAAACATCAAAATGACAGTGTGCAAGGTAATGCAGGTGGTGTATACATACTCATTAAGGATAGATACACATCCAGATTTTTTGAAACACTGTGATTTCCTGGAAACACTGCATATGCCATTCACTACTGGAGGAGCACATAGGTTCATAGGTGTGTACTAGACTAATAGCCTTGGAGCCTTTACAAGCCTAGCCCATAGGATTATCCTGGCATTGTGCCACCTGACCTTAGTTCCTAGTGCCTCTGTCGAGTAGAGCCACTGGAGTGATCCCCGGGATGAATTTTCTATTTCCCATCTACTCATCAAAATTTCTCTTGAAGAGGGCCATTGAGGTGCTCTGCTTGACATGTATGGGAAGTCTCTTCCATAGCATGGGCAGTCTCTGGGTTATGAAACTGTCCCTCCAGCATGTTCTGTTGATTGTGGTAATAACTTTGAGGTCTCTGGAGTATGTGGTGTAGAGGGATTGGAATTTCTTTAGATGTAGCATTTCTAACAGAGCTGGGTCAGACATGGCTTTGTAAGTCAAGCAGAGATCGCCTCGAAGTAGGTGATATGAGACAGAGAATAGTTGGAGTTTTTTGAGTCTGTCCATATAGGACAACTGTTTAAGGCCTAGGATCCTCTTTGTGAGATACATTTGCAGCCTCTCCAGTTGTTGCAGGTGTCTAGTGAGGTACATACCAAATGGGGCATTGTACTCAGTGATTGGCCTAATGAGGGAAGAGTAGAGGGAGACAATGACCTCTTTCTTCCTGGATGCAAAACCCTTAGTAATGAGATATGCCACATAGAAGGACTTTCTGATCAGAGTGGCAATGTGGTGGTCAAAAGAGAGGTTGCTGTCAACCTGTGTTCCCTGATCTCTTATAATGCCTTCTGTGTTCAGTGGACTACCATCAATGTGGTAATTCAAGGGAACTAGGTTTTTCCCAAGGGGGATGATGACACATTTTTGGCATTGAGCTTAAGGCCATGGTTCTGATACCAGTTATTGGTCTCAATGAGACCATTCTGTAGGATGTCAACATCAGTTGGGGAGTTAATAATAGCTCCCAACTTGCAGTCATCTGCAAACTTTGTCAGCCAGAGTCCCTTCATGTTGGCCTGGACTTCAGAGAAGTAGATACCAAACAGGAGAAGACCCAGGACCGAACCCTGTGGGACTCCACTCGTGACTGGTCAGCAGTCTGACTTGGAGTCAGCTACTTTCACACTGTGGGATCTCTCTGTGAGCCAGTTTGCAACCCACCTAGTGATATAGGGATTGATGCCCAGCTTAGTGAGTTTTTCTATGATTCCTGAGTGGGGAATGGTATCAAAGGACTTGACCAGATCAAGGTAGGCTGTATGAACCACCTTGCCTTCATCCACAGCTCTGGTGATTCACTCAAAAAAGAAGTCAACCAAGTTGAACAGGCACGATCTACCCTTCACAAAACCAAACTATGTAGGATCCAGAGTTTGGAGATTCCCTATATCATTGTTTATTAGGTCCATGATGGTGCATTCCATAGCCTTGCATATCAGACTCATCAGGCTAATGGGGAGATAGTTCCCAGGGTCTGTAGTTGCTCCTCGTTTGTGGAGAGGGATGAGTGTAGCAGTGTGCCATTTGGTAGGGACAAATCCTGAGGTGAGGCTGTGATTGAACAGGGCACACAGGTGAGGTGCCAGTTCACTCTGTAGTTCATGTAGAACACAGACAGGGATATTGTCAGGTCCCATAGAAGCTGTATTCTTGGCCTTGGACAGTGCTGTTTTAATCTGTGCAGCAGTAATACTGGGTGCCTGGCAATCTACTGGTATTGTGATTTGTCCTTTGGGGGAGGGAGCAGTGAAGTTGGCCCTGAATCTGTCAGCCAGTATAGTGGCAATATCTGTTGGCTCGATATAAGAGGTACCATTGTGCAGTAGCTCCAAGCAAATCTGGGTATTGCCATGGAGATTCTTTACATAACTACAGAAGGCCTTGTGGTTGTCTTTACTATCTGCTGCAATTCTGTTTTCATAGCTAGCTTTAAAGGATTTGATGAGGGATCTCAACCTTTTGCTGAGGCTGATAAGGGAGTTTTTCCAGTCTTGGGACTTCACTTTTTTTCACATCAGTTTCCTCCTTCTGCTGTAGAGTTTGTTTATGACAGAGGACTACCAGATTGGCTTCCTTTTTCTTGAGGAGAGCATCTTAGTTCTATTGGGTATGGCAAGATCCATGCATTTGTGTACTTGTTTGTATGATTCGGCGGTCATGCAATTATTCTTCATTTGCATGGGTGCCGTGAAGTTAGCCACCTCTGCTTTTAGGAACCCAAAGTTAACTTTGGAGAAGTTTTACATGGTGGTTACCTTTGTGGGGGTGGGGGGTGGGAGGGATGTGGATTTCCAAGGTGATTAGTTTTTGGATTAGTTGTTGACATTCCCGGTCAACAAATGTTAAATAAATAAAATAAAAAATAAATAAATGGTCGGATCTAACCAGGGAGGAGTTGACTATTGGTGTAGAGAAATGGTCACCCATGTTAGTAATGACCAGGTCAAGGATGTTGCTACTTCTAGTGAGGGTAAGAACGAGCTGGTCCAGGGCATTGGAATTAATATATTCCAGGAAGCATTGGGCAGGTGTATTGGTACATGAGTAGTTTTCCTAGTTTATGGAGGGGTAATTGAAGTCACCCAGTATGAGAGTGTTAGATTGGACCCTAATATTCTCCATGGTGCTTAGGAACGTGGAGTGTGAGTCTTGGGCTATGGTTGGGGACCTATAGCAGGCTATGACCTTAATCTCTGTCTTACCCAATGTTAGCTGCACCTGAAGTATATCAGATGCATTGACTTGGGCTACCAGTCTAGAGATGTACGCATCCTTTAGGAATATGGAAACACCACTCCCTTTGGAGCTTAAGTTCTGGGGTCGAAAGGTGTGGAATGAGTTATAGCCTGGTAGTGCAGGGGTGCTTTCTGCTGCCTTGAACCAGGTCTCTGTTACAGCACAAATGTCAATGTTCTCCATTTTAAGGAGGGCTTCGAGTGAGTGCTTTTTGAGATTTAGACTTCTAGCGTTGAGCAGCATGACCCTCAGATTGCATTTGTTTGTAGCTGTTATGGTGGTAATTTGGTCTTTGGAACACCACCTAAAAAAGACACTATGGGGTGGCAAGAGCCTTGGCCAGTATCTGGAAGCCCAGGGGTGACAGATGCAGGCCATCTCTGGCAAAGCATCGAGATCTGTCAGTCATGTCTTCCCAGGCAGACAGATACTGGATCTCCTTAGAATGACACCAGAAACTTAGTCAATTGTTGAAATCAATAATTTTCTGCTTGTACTGTGGTATCATTCTGGGTGATGGTAGGATACTGCTCAGGGCTATGGTCATACCCGCCTGGGCTACAAAATCCGAGAGCTCCTCCATGTCTCTTTTTATGTAGTCCAGGGAGGTACGTCTCAGGTCATTCACACCCACAAGTACAATGACAGAGTCATATTTGTATCTGTTATTGAGGGACCTGAGTGCATGCATTATGTGGTGGATTCTGGTGCCTGACAGGCAGCTGACTGTTACTTTCTCCTTATTCAACCTAGTGAGTGGGACATCAGTGTGCTTCATTATTGAATCACCTATGACTAGTGTGTTGAGCATGCTGCTTTTCCTTAGGGGTTTGGTTGAGTGGCACACTGTTTAGGAGAGTTATGTGTCTCATGATTAGTGTTGTGTAGTGGTGATTGAGTACGTTTCTGCCTTGGAGGTCTCTGCTGTTTGAGTAGATTTTTATTGAGATCTTCCATGAAAGTGGGTGTGTGGTTTGTGTTTTTATGTGAAGGCAGTGCTGGTGTGTGTTCTGGAGGGCTATGTGTTCCATGTGGTTTGGTGCAAGTGTTGACCTTCTCCTCTTGACCAGCTATTCCAGGCATTGGCTGGAGAGTACATGGCTTCCAATTTGGATATATAAGTGCATCTCTCACAAGTCTGAGTGTTGGGAGATACAAGGAGAGGGTTGTCAGTGTACATGAGGCAGTTGCTACATTGCCTCAGGATACCCAAGTTCACCAGGTTAATAGGAGAAAGCACAGGGAATTGACCTTTAGACATGCCTGGAGGGATGGGCATTAATAATAAGTACTGGAGCTGGTTCCTTGTAGAATGTTTAGTGCTGGTAGCACTTTTGTGTGCTACAATAATTGCTACAAGATGTCTGGTAAAGTGCTAAACTTATAAGCTAGTAAAAGTGCAGGAGAGGAGAGAGCTAGCAGATCTAAGAGAAAAATTGAAGAGCAGACTTTGGCACTGCTCAGAAGTTTACAAACAGTCCTGGATACAGCAAATCTCTATCTGGACTAGACTAGTTACAGCAAAGGCAAGAAACAAGCTTAGAATTTTTTTTTTAGAAAGCAGCTAAAACACTATAAACAATTCAAGAGCAGTGCTAGCTAGCACACTTGAGTGTGTAGCAGTATTAAAGCAAATACAGTTTAAATAAATACAATTTAAAATATATTCTGAACAAAATTCAATTGTGTTATTCAATTCTGAACAGTTCAAAGTGCCAAAAATATACTTATCAGCTGAGAAGCACACTCAGAACACAAGGAGATTTTTTTATTAGTAAAGTGCAAAGGGAGGAAGGAGGAGCAGAAGTTAATTCAAGGATAAGAACCTAAGTGGGTTGGCCTTCTCAAATGTTCTCTCTGTACTACGTAGAATGAACACTAGACTGGGAGGAGTGTCCAGATCAAATTTACAGTAGGGGTGGGCAACTGCAAAGCAGTGCAGAACTCTGAAAAGTTAAACCAAAAAATATACTTATTAGCGCTGTATTTACAGATTGTTTGAGAAGAACTCTCAGTCAAAACACAAGGAAATTCTAACAGTGGTATGCAGGAATTTACAAATAGGGAATATTTTTAAATCAGCAAGCCTTGAAACAATCAGATAACACAAAAGCTGTTAGACCAGTTTTATCAAATTTAACACCACCACAGGAATAGGGGGTGTTTCAGTTTCAGAACAGATGAGAAAACAGAAAACAATGCCAGCATATATATAAATAATTCAGTCAAGCAAAAATGAAGACAGTGCAGAACTCTGAAAAGTTAAATAAAAAATATATAGTGCAGAATTCATAATCAAGCAATCACTCACTACAGGAGCAGCTCCATGAATCCAGACACCCATTGTGCAGATTTGTATGTATGTGTGTCTATCAAGATATGTCATTACACCATGGTTTGGGCTGGCATCAAGTGACCACCAAATGTGTTGCTTAGTCATGCTGCAGCTCACGTATAGGTTCATAGGTTCATACTAGGCTATCTGCCCTAGGGCATTTATAAGCCTAGCCAGAGTGTGTGTGGCTTACACCACCCCTTAGGATGAGAATACTATGCCCTTTTAGGGTTTAGTTTACTATGCCTCTGTCTAGTAGTGACACAGAGATGACCCCCGGGGTAAACCTACGATCTCCCATCCACTCGTCGAGATTTCTCTTGAATAGAGTCAGTGGGATTCTGTTCCAGAGTGTAGGGAGCCTCTGGGTTATGAATCTGTCCCTCCAGCACGTCCTATTTATTTCTGTGTTGAGGTTTAAGTCACTTGTTCTCATGGCTCTGATGGATTTGGATTTTCTGAGGTGGAGCATGTCCATTAATTCAGGAATGGACATGGCCTTGTACATCAGGCACAGATCACCTCTGAGTAGGCGGTATGCGACTGAATAGAGCTGGAGTTTTTTCAGTCGGGCAGCATATGACATATGTTTAAGACCTTTTATCCTCTTGGTGAGGAACTTTTGGTGTCTTTCCAACTGCTGCAGGTGTCGGGTGAGATACATCCCAAATGGGGCATTGTACTCAATCATTGGCCTGATAAGAGAAGAGTACAGGGCACAATGACCTCTCTTGATCTAGATGTGAAACCCTTCATGATAAGGTGGGCAATATAGAAGGTCTTCCTAACCACTTTGGCAATGTGAGTGTCAAATGAGAGGTTACTGTCAACCTGGGTCCCTAGGTCCCTGATTACCTCTTCACTTAATGGATTACCGCCTATGTGGTAATTTGTCGGTACCTTGTTTTTCCCAAAGGGTATGACTATACATTTTTTTGGCGTTCAGCTTAAGGCCATGGCTCTGGCACCAATTATCCATTTCTATGAGGCCTCTCTGAAGGATGTTTGTGTCTGCTGGAGTATCAATTATGGTGCCCAGTTTGTAGTCATCTGCGAACTTTGTCAGCCACAATCCTCCTATGTTTGCCTGTACCTCGGAAAAATAAATGCTGAACAAGAGGGGTCCCAGGACTGAGCCCTGTGGGACACCGCTTGTGACTGGCTTAGAGTCTGACATAGCTCCAGCAACTCTGACCCTGTGGGTTCGGTCCTTGAGCCAGTTTGCAACCCATCTTGTGACATATGGGTTTACATTTAAGCTGGTGAGTTTGTCTATGATGCCCGAGTGGGGTATTGTGTCAAAAGCTTTTGCAAGGTCAAGGTAGGCTGTGTGAACTGCCTTACCCTCATCAATGGCCTTAGTGACTGTTTCAAAAAAGTCCACCAAGTTCAAAAGGCAGGATCTGCCCTTGACAAAGCCAAATTGGTAGGATCCAATGTCTGTAGGTCCCCAATGTCTTTGTTTATGAGTTCCATAATGATCCTCTCCATAGCTTTGCAGACCAGGCTCGTCAAGCTTATGGGGCAGTAATTTCCAGGGTCCATAGAAGCACCGCCTTTGTGAAGTGGGACCACTGTTGCCGTATGCCACTCTTTGGGTACGTATCCTGTAGTAAGGCTAAGATTAAACAGCAGCCTTATGTGTGGGTTTAGTTCCTCTTGGAGTTCATGTAGCACACAGCCCGGGACACCATCCGGTCCCATTGATGCTGTGTTTTTAGCTTTAGAGAGGGTGGCTCTCACCTGGGCATCTGAGATGTTAGGGAGGCTACATTCTGCTGGGATAGTTATTTCTCCTTTTGGGGGGGAGGGGGAGGAGAAATTTGCACTGAACCTGTCTGCCAGAATGTTGGCCAAACAAAACTTGCCCAAAGGTTACTTCACGTCCTTAACTACAATGCCCTGGAGCAGTGCCGTGACATTCCCACAAGGGGAAGCAACATACTGCATCATGTGTTTACCGATATGGGTGACCACTGCAGCCCCCCAGTGTGAAGTCCTCCCTGGTGGGATCTGACCACAGATCAGTCTCATTAAAACTACCAGCAGTAACCCTCCCTTACAGACAATACAGACATATATTTCAGCCATTTATTACCTCCTGTGGGATGGTTTACATAGCTCAACTGCACCTTCCCCCTCAGATGGGACAGACAAGTATAAAGAGCTTTAGACCTCTGCATTATGCTGGCAGCATTACAACAGCATGAACTCGGCTGTACATGATAGGAGGAACACAGGCTGCTCATGGCACAGCAAACCTGCCTGGTGGACAATTGCCATTATCAAGCTGTACAATAAGAGTTAGACATTGCTGTGTGAAAGTTGGGGTGAGGGTGCCCTTCCCTAAAATGGAGCCACAACCTCCTCAGCTAAAACAAGCACATAGAGTTATTCTGATGTTGTGTAGACACAGTAAGTGACAAAATTAGCCACCCACACAAAGCCGAACCACAATGCACAGTGTAGTTACATGTAAAACCTCAAAGGACAGGCCCAGATTACTGTGAATGCATACATAATGATACCACATATAAGGAGTCTGTACTCATAGCTAACCTGTAGTCCCACAGGTTCTGCATCAACTTCACTCCCCTGTCCCCACCACATATGACACATGACATCCTACAACCTGTCCTACACTTCCATATCTACAGAGCCAATTTGTAAATGGCCTTTCTATGGAGGATACAAAGCATATATTCGACATGCTGACATCCCAGATTGCATCCTTCATGGGATCTGACAAGGATTACTAACACCATTGGGAACACCTTGCAATCATACTGAAACTACTGGCTGTACCCCAGCTGACTGAACAATGACAGCTGTTATATCCTTGCACAGAGGTGGTGCATCCACTGACCACCAGAACTATAGATCTCGTTAGCTGAGTATGCATGTCTGTATGCCTGTAGGGGCAATCATCATGGAGCTGATCAGCACACATATATGTGATTTACACACAGTTGACTCCACACAGTTTGGATGTCTGACAGGGGGGATCATGACTTTTAAATGTGGTGGACATTTCTGAGGCATTTACCAAGGACCTGGGTGAGGGGACATCAGGGCATACAACCCCCTGGACTGAGCCAAGCCATCTGACTATATCCCCTACTCAAGCATCATTTACAAAGCGCCCACTTAGGCATCCATGGTACTGTCATTGCAAGGGTCACTAACTGGCCTGTTGATGGCACACAGTCATCCTAGGGACATCCACGTCCAATAGCTGAGCTCTAAACAGCAGTGTTCAACAGGCTCTGTCCCAAGTCCTCTACTGCTTCGAATCCATTTAACCATGATACAAGTGAATGCTGAATGTCTGTGGCTAACAATGTTGGCTGATGCCTGCAAACTGTGAGCAGTCATAGAGTCTGTGAGTTATGTCAATATCCTACAAGAGGCTATTGATGAAAAAATGCCTGTTGACATACTAATGGCCATAAACTGCATGCAGATATATATATATATATATATATATATATATATATATATATCTATATATATATCTATATATATATATATATATATATATATATATATATATATATATATATATATATATATATATATATATATATATATATATATATATATATACAGTATAATTTCTACCACTAACACCTGGTAAGTAGCACATCAGTCACAACATGTGATGTACATACTCAGGGGTGAAAGAACTGGACACATAGTCCTGGCCACACAGGTTTACACCTAATGTGCCTGAGATCACCATGTATCCCCAGTAGTATTACAGGAATCATATGTCATAGCTGAGGGCACAATCACCTGTAACTAACATACTCATAACATCCATGCACTCTTCCCTCAGCATGCCAATATCTAAGTGCAAAGGCCATTTGTACCTTTTCAAGCAGTACTGCAAACTGCACACAACAGTATGGTCCATCACAAGGGAACTTCATGTCTTCAGTATGTGTTTAATGGGGATCATCTGAAATGAGTGTCATTGTAGCCTGTGGCATATAGACTACTCAGAGGTGATCTCTGTCTTGCATATGGGGCAATGTGTGACCCTGCTTGACTCTACATGCTTCATATATGTAGGTGGCAAAGTAGATGGATTAATCACTCTAAGAACATTAACCTAGTATGTAACATTAGTAATACATGCTGGTGAGAGAGATCTGCCTAGCAGACTTTAACACACCTTTGCAACAGAACCCTGTCTAATGGCAAACAGAGTACCTCAGTTCATCTCAGCACATGCCATCTCTTGGACTGGGGCAATATGTGCTGATCAGTAAATAAGGGTATAAAGTTGTCTAGGATTGTGAGGGCTGTATGGCCATTTTTCTAGCGAAGTTCAAACATCCTGTGGTTCCATGCACTGATGTAAAATGCTCTAACAGCCACACACACACAAACAT